>NC_053023.1:717359287-717498854 GCF_003073215.2 Triticum urartu | reverse complement strand
GTCTTGATCGCGAGGGTGCGAGATTGCTGAGTCCCTGTGGCTCACAGATTACTATAAATCCAGATGCAGGTCCAGGTGATTCCGCTCCAGGTGACGAGTACGAGCTCAAGTGGGAGTTCGACGAAGACTCTCAGCGATACTATGTTTCTTTTCCCGATGATCAGTAGTGGTGCCCAGTTGGGGTGATTGGGACCGTGTCGCATGTTGGGTTATCTTCTATTTTGGCGCCGTAGTCGGGCCATGAGTGTTTGGATGATGTATGTTATTTATGTACTCTGATGTGACGTGGCGAGTGTAAGCCAACTATGTTCTCCCCTTATTATTCATGTTACATGGGATGTTGTGAAGATTGCCTAACTTGCGACATATGCCTTCAATGCGATTATGTCTCTAAGTCGTGCCTCGACACGTGGGAGCCATAGTCGCATGGAGGGTGTTACAAGTTGGTAATCAGAGCCTTCCCCGACCTTAGGAGCCCCATTGCTTGATCGTTTTTAGCAGCCGAGTTGTGTCTAGAAAAATGTTTTGAGTCTTTTAGGAATTATATATCGGAGAGCTTAGGAATTCTTTTTACTTCCCAGTCTCCTCATCGCTCTGGTAAGGCATCCTGACGTAGAGTTTTGACTCTTCTCTTCTCAAATTTCACTAAAAAAAATTTAGGTTCACGCGAGTATCTTGGAATCGTTCTGATGGCTTATGATGAGAACATTGTCTTGGTGCCTCCTGTCAGGGGTTTAGTGGAAGTGTCTCGGGGAGTTGAGCTCTGAGGTGTTGTCATCATAATTTTATCGTTGCAATTCTGGAATACTTGAGATACGTTCGCCGACATCGAAAATCTCTTTTATGCAGTTCGTTGGTGAGATAACCTTGACGCCACCCAGTACTGGGGCGGGAGTTCGGGAGTATCGCCATAACTTGTATAACGGATGCTTTTCGAAGGTTGAGGTAGATGGTTTCCGAAGGTTTCTTGGTTATGTGTTGAAGGATGGATACAGCTGGATGTAGGAATTGCTAGTTTGGGTGAGATATTATGCTTCCCCTGTATCCCCAACACCTGATTGCATAACCGGAAAATTTCGGGAATTTCATAGGTGGGAATTCTAGTAGCTCTAGTTCTTCTTCCACGGATATTGGTTTGAGATTGGGATTTCTTATCGATTATTCGTTCTTGATCCGTACCTTGTTGATTTATTTCTCTACCTTAATTCTACGTGGCTTCTCAATTTATGGATATGTGACCACTTCAAGAGGAATGCATTCGTTCATTTTGTTCGGATGTGAAGACTTTATGTTGTAAATTTCATTCCATTGGTTTCAGCTTCTTTTATCTGTCTATGTGCTAACGGTGGTCAACCTCTTCAGGATGGCTCCCGCTAAGAGCACCAGTCAGAACCAGAATCAAGATCCGCCACCACCTCCACCTCCTCTAGAGGCATGGCAAGCTGTGATGGCCGCAATCAATGCAAACACACAGCTGATCATGCAAATTCTCAAAGAGCGCAATCAAGGCAGTCAAGGGAATCAAGGCAGCAATCAGAGTCACTTTGCTACACTCAACCAGTTCCTTGCTAACGGGCCAAAGACTTTCAGCAATTGTGTTGAGGCAACCGATGCTGACGATTGGCTTGTGGATCTGTGTAAGCATTTTGAGTGCAGTAACGTCAGGCTTGAGGACTTTGTCAAGTTTGCTTCCTTCCAACTCAAAGATCAAGCTGCAGAATGGTTCCAGCAGTACAAAGATTCCAGAGGTGGACGTGTTATCACTTGGGATGATTTCCGTCGAGATTTCTGAGCTCATCATATTCCGCAGAGCGTGGTTGAAAGCAAGCGTGAGGAATTCCACAATCTGAAGCAAGGCTCTTTGTCTGTCTATGACTACAACAAATTGTTTCAGAAGCTTGCCCGCTTTGCCAAGCAGGACGTGCCTGATGAGAAGAGCATGATATATCAGTTCATGGGTGGTCTCAGAGAAGATATTCAGCTCGCTCTTGTCCTCTTCGAGCCCTTGAGATACGATGAGTTCTACAACATGGCACTGAAGCAAGAGGCTGCTCAGTTGAGGTGTGATGCTTCCAGGAAGCGAGTCAGAGATGTTACTCCTTCCTCTACTCAAGTGGCCAAGCAGCAGAAGTTTTGGCTTCCTCCTCCGTTCCGTCAGCCGTATCAGCAGAAGAGCAAAGGTGGCAGTGGTTCTTCCCACCCACCCAACCCTGGCTTTCAGAACAAGAATTCGTCTCAAGCTCCAAGATCGAGTGCTCCGTATCACCGTCCGCTTTCAGAGGTCACGTGCAACAAGTGCCAACAGAAGGGTCACTATGCCAACAAGTGTCTCAACCAGAGGCGTCTTCCTCCTCCTCCTCCTCCTGTCAGATCGGCAAGTACAGCTGTGGTCAAGCATAACCCCAAGCATGCCAAGGTCAATTTGATGAATGCAGCTCAGGCAGAGGACTCGTCAGATGTGATCATGGGTAACCTTCCTGTTAATGATATTCCTGCAAAAGTTTTTTTTGACACGGGTGCATCGCATTGTTTCATCTCGAGACCGTTTTCATCTAAGCATGGTTTGCCTTTGCAAATTTTGCCTAGTCCTTTAGCAGTTGTCTCTCCCGGTAAGCGCATGCATGCTAACTCCATAGTTCCGGATGTTTCTATCATTTTGGGTGACTACAAGTTTCTATCTTCTCCAACGGTTCTCGGTGACTCGGATATTGATCTTATTCTCAGGATGGATTGGCTTTCTAAGCACAAGGCTCAGCTTGATTGTGCAGCCAGGCAGATTCAATTGACTCATTCGTCTGAGGATGTAATTGTCTTTGCCGCTCGGGATAATACCATTCGCCTGTTTTCTCTCAATGAGAAGGGTGAATTGGATGCCATCTCTCAAATTCCAGTCGTTTGCGAATATCAAGACGTCTTTCCAGAAGAGCTCCCAGGAATGCCTCCACACCGGCCAGTGGAATTCGTTATTGAACTTGAGCCTGGCACGGAACCTGTGTGCAAGCGTCCTTACAAGCTCGAACCTGAAGAGTTGAAGGAGCTGAAGAAGCAACTCGATGAGCAAGAAAGAATGGGTCTTATCCGGCCTAGTTCCTCTCCGTGGGGTTCTGGTGTTCTTTTTGTGAAGAAGAAGGATGGAACGGACCGACTTTGTGTTGATTACCGTCCAGTGAACAAGAAGACCATCAAGAACAAATACCCACTTCCCAACATCAATGAGCTGTTCGAACAACTCAAAGGTGCTCAAGTATTCTCCAAGCTTGATCTCCGTATGGGTTATCACCAGATTCGCATTTGTGAAGAAGATATTCCCAAGACAGCATTCAGAACAAGCTTTGGTTCATATGAATACACTGTCATGTCTTTTGGCCTTGCCAACGCTCCTCCGACGTTCTCTCGCATGATGAACTTCATCTTTAATGCCTACACCAATGACTTCGTTTTGGTCTATCTCGACGACATTCTGGTTTTCTCGAAGAACAAGGAAGATCATGCCAAGCACTTGCGTTTGGTTCTTGATAAGTTCAGAGAACATCAGTTCTACGCCAAGTTCTCCAAGTGTGAATTTTGGCTCGATGAGGTTCTTTATCTTGGTCATATCATCTCTGCCAAGGGCATTGCCGTGAATCCTGAGAAGGTGTCTGCAATTGTGAATTGGGAACCTCCTCAGAATGTGAAGCAACTCCGCAGTTTTCTCGGTCTCGCAAGCTATTGCCGAAGATTCGTTAAAAACTTTTCTAAGATCGCGAAGCCTCTCTCTAATCTTCTTCAGAAGCACGTCAAGTACGTTTGGTCTCCGGAGTGTGATATTGCTTTCAACACTTTGAAAGAGAAATTGATCACTGCTCCAGTTCTGACTCCACCTGATGAATCCAAACCGTACGAGGTCTTTTGTGATGCCTCTCTCCAAGGTCTTGGCGCAGTATTGATGCAAGAGAAGAAAGTTGTTGCTTATACATCTCGCCAGTTGAAGCCTAATGAGAAGAACTACCCCACTCATGATCTCGAGTTGGCGGCAGTTGTGCATGCTCTTTTGACTTGGAGACATCTTCTATTGGGAAGAAAAGTGGACATTTTCACTGATCACAAGAGTCTCAAGTACATCTTCACTCAGCCTAATCTCAACCTCGGGCAAACTCGATGGGTCGAAATGATTCAAGAGTATAATCCGAGTATCGAGTATACTCTAGGCAAGGCCAATGTGATTGCTGACGCTTTGAGCAGAAAGGCCTACTGCAACAGTCTGATTCTCAAGCCTTATCAACCCGAGCTTTGTGAAGCTTTCCGCAAACTTAATCTGCAAGTTGTTCCTCAAGGTTTCCTCGCCAACCTTCAAGTCTCTCCTACCTTAGAGGACCAGATTCGCCAAGCCCAGCTTCTTGATGCTATGGTGAAAAAGGTGAAGATTGGGATTGCCAAGAGTCAGTTCAAGTACAAGTGCTACCGCCTTGATGACAAGGACACTCTCTTCTTCGAGGATTGAATTGTTGTACCCAAAGGTGAACTTCGTAAAGTGATCATGAACGAGGCTCACAATTCTCTCCTCTCCATCCACCCTGGGAGCACGAAGATGTATCAGGACCTTAAGCAAGCTTATTGGTGGACTCGAATGAAGCGCGAGATCGCTCAATTCGTGAATAAATGTGATGTCTGCAGAAGAGTGAAGGCAGAACACCAAAGGCCAGCAGGTCTCCTCCAACCTCTTGCCATTTCAGAATGGAAGTTTGACCACATTGAAATGGACTTTGTGACTGGGTTTCCAAAGTCCAAGCGTGGCAATGATGCTATATTCGTTGTCATCGACAAACTCACCAAAGTGGCTCACTTTCTGCCTATCAAAGAGTCGATCACTGCAGCTTATTGGCGGAACTCTATACCTCTCGCATTGTCTCTCTGCACGGTATTCCTCAAGTGATATCTTCAGACCATGGCAGCATCTTTACCTCGAAGTTTTGGGATTCTTTTCAGAAGGCCATGTGCACTAACATCCGCTTCAGCACTGCTTTCCATCCTCAAACAAGCGGTCAAGTCAAGCGTGTCAACCAAATTCTTGAACATATGCTCAGGGCTTGTGTGATCTCCTTCGGCATGAAGTGGGAGGATTGTCTTCCTTATGCTGAATTCTCCTACAACAATAGTTTTCAAGCAAGTTCGGGCAAGGCCCCTTTTGAAATTCTGTATGGCAGGAAGTGCCGTACCCCTCTCAACTGGTCTGAAACCGGTGAACATCAGCTTTTGGGTAATGACTTAATCACAGAAGCAGAAGAAATGTGCAAAGTCATTCGCGATAACCTCAAAGCAGCCCAATCCCGCCAGAAGAGCTACTATGATAGTAAGCACCGTGATTTGGCTTTCGAGATCGGAGATCATGTTTACCTCCGCGTCTCTCCTATGAAAGGTACTCGCCGCTTCGGTATCAAAGGGAAGCTTGCCCCTAGATACGTGGGACCTTTCAAGATTGTCAGCAAGAGAGGCGACCTCGCCTATCAACTCGAGCTTCCTTCAAACTTTGCAAATGTTCATGACGTGTTCCATGTCTCTCAGCTTCGAAAGTGCTTCAAGACTCCTGACTGCACAGTCAACTTCGAGGACATTGAGCTCCAAGAAGATCTCTCTTATCGTGAGCACCCAGTTGCTATTCTTGAAGAGACTGAACGCAAGACTCGCAACAAGTCAATCAAATTTCTCAAAGTCAAGTGGTCACACCATTCCGACCGTGAAGCTACCTGGGAACGCGAGGATCACCTCCGTTCTGAGTACCCGGAGTTCTTTCAGTCCTAGATCTCAGGACGAGATCTTTTCGTAGTGGTGGAGTGTTTTGTAACACCCCGGATGTAACTTTCCCAATTTGTACTCCAACTCTTGCCGTTTCCGGCGTCAAGTTATATTTATTTCCTCAGGTTCGGGTATTTGTCTCCGTGTGTTGTTTCTTTGTCATGCATCTCATATCATGTCATCGTGTGCATTGCATTTGCATACGTGTTCATCTCATGCATTCGAGCATTTTCCCCGTTGTCCGTTTTGCATTCCGGCGCTTCGTTCTCCTCCGATGGCCATTTCTAACTTTCTTTCGTGTGTGGGGATTAAACTTTTCCGGATTAGACCGAGACTTGCCAAGCGACCTTGGTTACTACCGGTAGACCGCTGTCAAGTTTCGTGTCATTTGGACTTCGTTTGATACTCCAACGGTTAACCGAGGGACCAAAAAGGCCTCGTGTGTGTTGCAGCCCAACACCCCTCCAATTTGGCCAAAACCCCAGCAAACTCTGCTCCATGTCCTAGAAGCGTTCGATCACGATCGCGTGGCCGAAAACCGCACCTCATTTGGACTCTCCTAACTCCACTTATGCCTATAAATAGCCCCCCGTTTTTCGGATCTCTCCTCCCCCACGAAACCCTAAAAATTCCCTCGTGTCGGCCGGACGTGTCCGACCCGGCCGGACAACTCGCGCCGCCGCCGCCGACCAATCCAGCGCCGCCACGTGTCGCCCTCCGCCGCCAACAGCCGCCGGCCCGCGGAGCCCAAGTCGGGCCCCGCGCGACCCGATCCGCCCGCCGCCTCCTACCTCGTCCGTCGCCGCCCTCTCCAGCGCCGGTGGCCGGCGCCGCCACGGGTCACTACCGCGCCACCGCGGGCGACCTCGCCGCCGCCAACTCCGGCCGCCGCCGCCCTCGCCTCTCCGCCGCCTCGCCGCTGCCGCCCGGGCGCCGCGCCGCCCCGGCCATCCTCTCCCTCGCCGGCGACTTCCCCCGTCTCCGGCCGGCGAACCTCGACTTCCGTGCTCCGGTGGTGAATAGTGTTCCGGCGTTCCTCGTAAAGCGTGCACGATCAGATCTGGATATGAGAAACCCTAAGGGTTGACTTTTCTCCTCCCCCTTAATTTTTATGCGATCTTTTACCTGCTATAACTTTGCATCCGTAGCTCCGTTTTGGACATATAGTATATCAAAATGTTCGCTCTAGACGAGTACATAATTTAATTCCATTGCATCATTTTCATTTGAGTTCATCTTGATGCCCGAAATTCTGTTAGAAGAGGGCTTCGTGAGTTAATTGTCAGATCTGCTAGTTCATCTTAGACTTTTGTCATTTTTGCCATGATTATTATGTGCATGATATGCCTGTGAGTCCTTCATATGTTTTGTTAAGGATTTTCTCTTCTTTCCAGAGGTGCAACCCATGCATTTTTAGGATGTGTGTGGTGACTTGTACAAGCTTGCAAAGTGAGGCACCCGGGAAATCTGTTTTCAGAGACTTAGTTGTTTTCACTAAGTCTGGGATTATTTAGTTCATGATGCCATATGTTCAGCTTGTTTCCTAGTGATCCGTGCCTCTTTCGAGGATGATCAGTAAAGGAGTTTTGTTAATCATGTTATGCTCTATCCATCCATGTCTTTACTTGCAATTTTGGAGCACCCTAGCTTGAGTCAATTGAGCTCTACTTTTGCTTCATGGTGAATCTGGGCAGATCGTCAACTAGTTTGCGATTTTGCCGATGTTATTGTAGTTGATCCGTGCATGCTATGCCATTGTTCTTACCATGTCTACCTTATATTTTGTGCCTTATTAATGTATGTATGCTTTTCTTGCCATGCCTTGCACCATGGTGAGTGCATCGAGCTCGTTTACATGCCTTCGTGAGTTATATTTCAGCATGTCTCAGTTTTCACAAAGTCTAAAACTGATTGTGTTTTAGCAATGTTCGTGTGCTTGTTAGTATATTTTGTGAACCTTTTGGCCCCAGGTCACTTTGGGTCTTTTGTTAAGCTTGTGAGTAGCTCCATGCCATGTTCTTCTTTGTCTTAATCAGGTCATATATCATGTTGTTTTGCTGCTCCGAAGAGAGCTTCGTGATCTGAAATTTCAGACAAGTGTTAATTTCACTAAGTCTGGAATCTGTTTTGTATTTGCGTTTTTGCCATGCTTGTTTGAACCTCATAATGGATGAATTTGCCGTGGCTCAGTGCTAGTATTTTGTTAAGCATCTTGTGTCATGTGTTTGGTGGCTGTAGCATGTTCATCTCATTGCATTTAGATGCCTACTTGCTGTAAATCGCAGACCGGTGTCAATTTTGAATCGCTTGCCATTTCCAAACCGTAACTCCGATTCCGATGATCTTTATATCGTTTTCAAGCGATTTCATCTCATCTTTCCAGTGGAACCCTTGGAATTCCAAGTTGAGGCCAGCTTCATGTATTTCCTGTCATATCTTACTTTTTTGCATCCCGCATCGCCTCCCGCATAGCATATCATCATTGCATCATGTCGTTTGATCCTTGCACGTGGTTGATTGTATCCTTGTTTCTTGTTTGTCTTGTTTGGGTAGAGCCGGGAGACGAGTTCGCTACCGAGGAACCCGTTGAGTTTGCTTGTGAGGATCCAGTCAACTCTGACAACTGTGCAGGCAAGATGATCATACCCTCGAAATCACTACTATCTTTGCTATGCTAGTTTGCTCGCTCTTTGCTATGCCAATGCTACGATGCCTACATTTTGCTTGTCAGCCTCCCAATTGCCATGTCAAACCTCTAACCCACCTTGTCCTAGCAAACCGTTGATTGGCTATGTTACCGCTTTGCTCAGCCCCTCTTATAGCGTTGCTAGTTGCAGGTGAAGATTGGAGGCCGTTCCTTGTTGAAACATTTATTTACTTGTTGGGATATCATTATATTGCTATGTTATCTTAATGCCATTATATTGCTATGTTATCTTAATGCCTCTATATACTTGGTAAAGGGTGGAAGGCTCGGCCTCTCGCCTAGTGTTTTGTTCCACTCTTGCCGCCCTAGTTTCCGTCATATCGGTGTTATGTTCCCGGATTTTGCGTTCCTTACGCGGTTGGGTTATAATGGGAACCCCTTGATATTTCGCCTTGATTAAAGCTTTTCCAGCAATGCCCAACCTTGGTTTTACCATTTGCCACCTAGCCTTTTCTTTCCCTTGGGTTCTGCAGACTCAAGGGTCATCTTATTCCCCCCCCCCCGGGGCCAGTGCTCCTCTGAGTGTTGGTCCACCTGTCAGCTGCCGGTGGCCACCAGGGGCAACTCTAGGCTGGCCTACCCGTACCTAAGACAATCTGAGTGTGCCCTGAGAAAGAGATATGTGCAGATCCTATCGGGATTTGTCGGCACATTCGGGCGGTGTTGCTGGTCTTGTTTTAACCTGTCGAAGTGTCTTGAGTTACCGAGATACCGAGTCTGATCGGAACGTCTTGGGAGGAGGTCTATTCCTTCGTTGACCGTGAGAGCTTGTCATGGGCTAAGTTGGGACTCCCCTGCAGGGATTGAACTTTCGAAAGCCGTGCCCGCGGTTATGGACAGATGGGAATTTGTTAATGTCCGGTTGTAGATAACTTGAACCTTAATTAATTAAAATGAATCAACCGAGTGTGTTACCGTGATGGCCTCTTCTCGGCGGAGTCCGGGAAGTGGACACGGTGTTGGAGTAATGCTTGCGCAGGTTGTTCTCTAGCTTCTCGCTCGTGCTTTGCCTCCTCTTCTCGCTCTCTTCTGCGTATAAGTTAGCCACCACATATGCTAGTCGCTTGCTGCAACTCCACATATATATTTGCCTATCCTTCCTATAAGCTTAAATAGTCTTGATCGCGAGGGTGCGAGATTGCTGAGTCCCTGTGGCTCACAGATTACTATAAATCCAGATGCAGGTCCAGGTGATTCCGCTCCAGGTGACGAGTACGAGCTCAAGTCGGAGTTCGACGAAGACTCTCAGCGATACTATGTTTCTTTTCCCGATGATCAGTAGTGGTGCCCAGTTGGGGTGATTGGGACCGTGTCGCATGTTGGGTTATCTTCTATTTTGGCGCCGTAGTCGGGCCATGAGTGTTTGGATGATGTATGTTATTTATGTACTTTGACGTGACGTGGCGAGTGTAAGCCAACTATGTTCTCCCCTTATTATTCATGTTACATGGGATGTTGTGAAGATTGCCTAACTTGCGACATATGCCTTCAATGCGATTATGTCTCTAAGTCGTGCCTCGACATGTGGGAGCTATAGTTGCATCAAGGGTGTTACAAATCAATACCCCCTATCCTGATGAACTGTGATAATCAAACTGTGATCGTCAAAATAATCAGTTCGAAGGACAATATGAAGTCCTCAAGGCATATGAAGAGAAGACTGAAATCTGTCAGAAAATTGAGGAACTCCGGAGTTATTACGTTGGATTATATCCAAACGTCGAAAAATTTGGCAGTTCCCTTCACAAAGGGTCTATCACGTAATGTGATAGATAATGCATCGATGGAGATGGGTCTGAGACCCACCGCGTGAGTTGTCCATAGTGGTAACCCACTATGTGATCAGAGATCCCATGAAGTAGAAGTGGGAGACAAGTTGTTGGTCAGCTGGGAGGAGAGTATCCCTATATTACCTATCTCACTCCATGAAGATGCAATACTCTCCTGATCTGCATGGCAGGTTGATACTTATCTTAATGTGTTCCAAGTGGCTTATTCGGGTAAGCAGAGATGTTGTCCTGCAGAACATCTTCTGAGGAACACACTTATATGAATTTGACTGTTAACGTCGCAGTCCGTGAGAATTGGGTGTTCTCTAATAAATTCATGAAAAGGCCCTGTAGTATGACGTATACGCTCCACCCGCGGGGAAGCCTTGCGACAGCCCAGTATCGGTCAAGAATTTGTGTGAAACTAGTCTCGCAGAAAACTTGTAGTTCAAGGTATAGTCCACTATTTAAGTTATGATTTAGTGTAGTATAAATCTCTAAATGGAAGTTCAACTTCACAGTCTCCATTAAGCACCGGTATATAAACAATGTTTTAGAACTAAATGATGAGATGTGCCAATGAGACTTTGTGGGGGAATTGTTGGAATTTTGCTAGTAGGCCTTTGGCCCAAAGCCCAACTAAAATTCTGAAATTCTCTTGGTCCATTCATGCACACATGTGAGTTCAGTGAGTGAGACTAAAGTTTAGTCCCACCCCGGAAGTTGAGAGAGAGTTGCACCTCTTTATAAGGTGAGCTCTTCTACCACTTGTATTAGCATGAGAGGAGGAGACCTACACGCGCGCTCCTCCTCCTCACTCGCCTCGCCACGCCTCGTCACGACGCGCCACGGGTTGCGGGATTGCGCCGCCAAGCAAGTCTTCTCCATCCCTTCTTTCGGCGTGCACCGGAAGAAGGGACAGCAGGCCTCCAGAACCCCGCCTCTCGTGATCCTGTACGGGAGAGGGGCGATCAGGTTTTTGGGGAGCGCACTCGCGCGACTGCTGGCAGCGACGACTTCGCGAACGACGACTTCTTCCCCGACCTTGGCAAGCTCATCCTTGACGACATGGGCGACAACGTCAACGCCGGCGTTGCTGCTCCCGCTGCACCGTATGTGATTTTATCCTTCCTGTTCGAGATCGTGGTAGAATTCACGTTTCTAGTATGTGCCCTAGATATGATCTGTTCATCTACTATACTAGTTCGCATGATTAGTTTAATCTCTACTATTGCTGTCATGATCTATTTTTTATTTATTCGGATTAAATCTCGTAGTAATTTGCTCATATTTCCAACAGGGAAGACGTGCCTGGAGCGGCAGTTCACGTCCAGGAAGTTCGTAGAGGTGCACGATCTCACCATCGGCGTTGAGTTCGGCAGCCGCGCCATCAACGTGGACGACAAGCCAATACAGCTTGACATATGGGACACGGTGCGTGCAGGCTATTTACCCTAACTTCCTATGTTGTCTGGCTTCTGTTGCTTGCCACTAGGTGTCATGATCTGGGAGGAAGAAAAAAAAATCTGCGAGGAAGAAGATTGCTGCTGTCCTAGTGTCACAGTTGATCCCTCCTCTTAATTTGTACTCCCTCCGTATCAAAATCTATGACGTTTTTGCAGTTCAATTACTAAAAAAACATCTTATATTTTGAGACAGAGGTAGTATTACTTAGAAATTTACACTACAACACAGTAAATATATTGTTTATTCGAATTGTAAAGACTAGTTGTGACACTATTTAATTCAAACATAATGCTTATGACGTTCTTAAGCAGCATAATATCCATCTCATATTGTTGTATATATCTTGACTTTGCAGGCTGGCCACGAAGCATTCGTACCTATTACTAAACAATTCTATGGCACCGCTGCTTGTATCATTCTGGTTTATGACATCACAAGGTACCTGAATTGGTTTTCAATATATCTGCCTATGGTGCTAACTTCGTCCATCGATCGTTCTTACACTTCATCACTTACCTTCTCTACTTCAGGAGGGAGACTTTTGATCATATTGCTGTATTGCTTGAACGAGCAAGAGAGCTATCGAGAGCCGGCGTAACGTTGGCGCTGATCGGAAACAAATGCGATCTGTCTCACATGCGCGCGGTCAGCTATGAGGAAGGGCGAGAGTTCGCCGAGAGGCACGATCTCGTGTTTATAGAGAGGCCTCTGCAAAAACCACACAAAATGTTGATGAGGTAATTTTGATCCCCTATAAATCACACCTCCTTTAGATTAATTTTACATCATTATGTCATGTAGGCATTCATTCCGACGGCTGAAAGAATATACAAGAAAGTCCAAGATGGCGTCCTCGACTTACCTGAAAAGGTCAGTTTAAGTGCTTGCCTTGTCCAATATGCAGGCAAGGCAAAAGACTGGCTATCAACTGGTTGGCACCCAACTTACTTTGCCAGTCTCTCGAAACTTGGCAGTCTTTGGAGTCGTCAAATCTTGGCATGCCATTATGCTGGATAGCCAATTTTTGGCACAAAATGGGTCAATGGAAGTAGATGAAGCTGAGAAATCCTGATGATCGGTTTATGCAGAACGATCCTTTTGAACTTGCTAACTTAGTGTGTGGTGTATACAACTATAACTATACTGTACCAAGATGAAATTCAAGTTGTGTGCACTGCTTTTGCTATGAACCCATCAGTTGCTTGTGTTACCTAAACCTCTGAAAACGGAAAAATCATACGCTGAAAGGGCTGAAGGCATGGATTTTAATGCTAGATCTCTGTATGGCTAGCTGTTTGTACCCTATCCTGGGAGACAACAGGATTGGTACTGTAAGGAACTCCATCAATCCTGCTTCCAGGGACGGTTCCTGCATCTATATGGCAAAGCTGTGTATACCGTATTCTACGAGACAACAGGATTGTGCAGTACATACTGTGTAAGGAACTCCATCAATCCTGCTTGACAGTCCCTACATATTGTGCGTGTCGACAGTGCAATATAAGTACCCCTTATTAGCCGCAGCCGTGCAATGTACTTACTTGCTCACGCAAATAAGTACTGGTGGCTAGGCTCGCAGTAACTTGGTTCGTCCGAATATATGCACCCGTGATAACACAACACATTCAATACCTGGAAATTCTGTTGACATCCAGTGTTTCAAAGATGATCTTCCCTGGATCACATTGTGCACGTTGCATCTGAAAGAGTAAGGACTTGCTGTCACAACATCCCAATCCGTTTGTGTAACCTTCGTAAAACACCAACTACCCATCTAACTGAAAAGTGCCTAGAAAATGGCGTCTACTTCTTGAGATAACACTCGATGTTTTTCAGCCACCCTACAAGCTCTGTCTGCTCCTTGTTTTCCATGTAAGTGTGCAGGAATGCTGCTAGCTCATCATTCACCCCTCTCTGCTCCAGGTAATCACGCACTGCAGTTTGCATCTCCTCATCTAACTCCCTGCTAATTGGAATGACCAGCAAGGCAAAAAGCATATTAACATCCCATAATGCCAAGAAGGAAGCGCAACTCAAAAGAGATCGTAATGTTAAATGCTATACTGTATGTGGAAATTCAAAGAAACAGTCCTGGGTTTTAACCAAAATAGCACCAGTAGCAAACGAGGAATATAAGATCCTTTTGCAATAATAATTTGTATCAAAATGAATGATGAGGAGCCAGCATTGTCATTCAGCTGCTAATGTATCAGAAATTTGCAACTGCTACATTACAACTAGTGCTAGATTACACCACTTTCTTGAACCAGAAATGCATACTGCTCTCTTGGTTGAATGTAAGGAGCCAGCATTGTCTTTCTTCAGGGGTTTTGGAGCAATTCAACTCGTGCAAGCGACATGCATTATTCATCCAGAAACAAATTTGATCTGATTTCCCTTAACACAGAACTGAAATTGGAGGAAAGTTCCATCCATACCCGCCAAGCCCGAGCATTTCATCTATCACATGATTACTTTTCCAGTCCGATAGTCACCACTAGTGTGGGTAAACAGGGAGCATGCTTGTATATGTTTTTGCACTTAAAAATTCTTTGACAAAATAACATATGTAAATGTTTGATGCTATGTGCATTGGATTGTGTGTGTGCAAAATTGTTCATTTCGCTGGCCTGTGCAAAAAGAATTAAGCCTGGTAAACAAAAAGTTGTTATATTACCCCTTCACAATTGTGATTGTTCATTGTTTGGCAGGACAACAAACTACAATTATGCACAAGAGGTCCGGGAGCCAGAAATCCTGGTCGAGTTTCTTTATAAATCATTGGTGCACTGCTAACCATACAAAAGTAGCATTGCAAGAACATGAATAATTTTTTGATTTTAACAACTCAAGCACTCTAAATACGACTGTAAATAGTAGTGTCAATATGACTACGCAATGCAATATATTTTCGTTAAAAATCTAGCACGAGGTTGAGTCAGGGTCACCTGAACTGTCGGCCCATGTATTGCTGCTCCGGCGCTGGCCCGCTGAGGCGGACGGGGAAGACCCTCTCCACGTCCATCTCCTCGGGCCAGGCAGAGCACTCGAACTTGAGCGCAAAGTCAGGCCGCGCGGGCTTGGTGACCTCGACGTGGACGCTGATGTGCATCCTGTCCTGTGGCCCGCCGTCCTCGGCGACCACGCCGGAGCGGGTGGGCGCCACGGCGCCGTCGACCATCGAGGCATCCACCCTGACCTCCTCCTCCTCCCCCTGCTCCCCGAACGCGCGGCGCAGGCGCACCCACTGCTCGCCGGGACGGTCGTCGACGGCGAACGGCGCGGCGGAGGGCGGCAGCGGCGGCGCGGGCTCGGGGCTGCAGGAGGAGATCTCGGAGCGGATGGAGCGGAGGAGGCGGTCGAGGAAGACCGAGCGGCGCATGTCGGACATGTACGGCCGCGAAGGGACGAGGCGGGGGGCGACCGCCTGGAGGCGGGGCCGGAGGTGGAGCAGCCGCCGGGCCATGGTGCCGGAGGTGGACGGACGGCGGCCGCCGGCGTGCCTCGGGTTTTGGGAAGGGTTTCGGAGAAAGACGGCGCCCCTTGGGGCGAAGCCGGCCGGGGCAATGATGGAAAGAAAGCGCCGTGGGCCGGAGATGCGTGAGACTATGGGCCTTCCTTTTCCCCGGCAGCTTGCAGCCCAGCTTCGCAGGAGCGCGGGCCATCCTTTGACGGGCCGGGTAACTGGGCTTCGCTTGGCTGTTTTCCTCAGAAAACCAAATCTTCACATGATTCTCAAAAAAAATAAAAAATCTTCACATGGCTGTGTAGAAAAACAAACTTATCATAGAGAGAAACTTCTGTATGGCTAGCTGTTTGTACCGTATGCTGCGAGACAAGAGGACGGGGTACAGTAAGGAACGCCATGAATCCTGCTCCGAGGGACGGCCGGGCATCTGCACGACAAGCTGCGTGCGCCGTGTTCAACGAGGCGAAGACGATCGCGGGGTACAGTAAGGAAGAACTCGCACCAATCACTCTTCTATTGCACTGTCCCTGCATTTGTGCGCGTCGACAGTGCAATAGAAGCAAGGACTCGAGCTCCACTCCCTCTGTCCGGAATTACTTGTCGTGAAAATGAATGTATCTACTTACGACTTGCGACTAGTCACGTAAATAAACCCACTGAGAGAGGCAACCGCTCTTGGTAGAGTACTGGCCCGTAGGCCGTAGCTACGCTCGCAGTAACTTGCGTTGGCTCGTCCGAAGATGCTTCCCTGATACTCCACCGACGGCGTCGTTTCAATTCAAAGGGTATCGTTATAAGATCACATCGTACGTGCGCGCTGCGTGCTTGCGTCTCTTCTGAGAGGGCAGAGGAGAGGCCTGCTGTGACAACATCCCATTTGTTCGTGTTAAATGATCCCTGCACTGCAACCATCGTTGGTGCAGGAAGAGAAGTAGCACCGCAGCAGCAGGGCATCACCGTCGTGTTGCGCATCGCATTGATCAGGAGACGCTGCGGTGCCAGGGTGAGATAGGCCATGGAGTAGATGGGTGGGCTGGTCGATGGTGAATGCATGCACGGGGAGGGGAGCGCGTGCTGTTGCAGCATCAGCAAATTGACCTCCACGCGCCGCTGCCGCTGATTCCTGCGGTGCCGGTGGGGTGGGGTGGGGGCGGATGGCACCGGACCGGAGACAGGCCCGCGTGCACGCAACGCCGCCGGCAGCGGCGGGCAGAGGCATCCGGCAGCTGGTGCTCCTCGCTCCTCTACCCAACACTCGCGTGCGCGCGCTCGCTTACACTCTCGACCAGATTCAGAGATGTGCGGCTATCCTCTTCGGTCAGAGTTTTTCCGTAAAGGAGCCGCGATTCTGATGATGCATGCACAGAGCACAAGTTGACGACCGAAAAGGGAGCGCTTCTCTTCTTCTTCTTCTTCTTCTTCTTCTTCTTTAGCATGAATGAAACGCCCAAAGCACGGCGGAGATAGGATGGAACTCGATGCAAACCGATCATGCACCGCCGCTGTCGACAAGAAGGGAAGAAAAACCGTCCATGATCTTACACGTCACGATGCCCACGCTAGGCCGATTCGCCTCCATCGTTTGCCCGGCGATCGGGAAATAATCGTGTTGATAAGGCACGCATGGACGTCACCGATACGCCGTTCCCGGAGCCTTGTATTTGAAGTCGACATGTGCGTTCCACTAGGCCTCTCATCCCAACGATTACTACGCTCTAAAGGCCGAAAGCTGCGATGGCGCGGGCAGATTATTGGCGCGCGATTGCCCGGGAATCCATTATGATCAGCGCAAGGTATCGTACTACTACAAGATGGTATCTTTTCCTTTGTTTGTGCGGGAAGATGTCCATGCCGTTACTGAAACTGACGGGTTTGTGCTTCATCTGCACGATGGCGGGTTTCTATCCAAGCACGTATCTTGATTTGGCAACAAAAATCATGCTTTGTCGTGGACAGGGATCGGTGCCGGTGGTCCCCAGCACCAACGAAACCAACACACACCCGTTCTTTGGCTGCCATGATAACGCCATCATGCAGCTCACTGCTGCACAAGTTTACTACATTATCCACCTGCGTGCAGCTCTAAGCCTGTGATATTGTTGTTATATGATGATTGCTCCACCTATAGATCTTGATCGCGTGTTGGGTTTCTGTTGGCGGCAGGCTACTAGGTGCAGGCTACTAGGTTTCTTTTTGAAAAAACTAGCATTCTTTTTTTAGGCACATATGCTAAGCATTCTAGAGTATTATGAGTAGGTCTGCTTTTTCTTTCCATCAGATTAGATAAAAAATCTCAACATTCAGTGTCACGTCATTGGTCATGCCGCGACATGCAAGAAGAAGAAAAGCGTTGGCTCAAAACAAGAACTGAACACATTCACGTGGGTACGGCATGTGATCTCGGGTAGACACACGGCGCTGATTGGTGACCACTCTTATAATTTACAGGTGCACTTTGGCCGTAGCCATCTCATCCCTGATCAATCGATCCGATCGATCCTGTTTGCAATGACACGGTAAGTCATCTGAAAGCAGGGACATGGCCACCTTCACATCACATGCTTCTGTAGCCGCATCACTCTGATTTCTCTCATTTTTATCACTAGTCACCGCCACGGCACTGTTGGTACCTTCACACGCCGTGCTTAACGCCGGCCGTGCGTGCGTACGTACGCATACGGAGTTGCAGTTACGTACTACGTTGCCAAGATTTTGCGCTAGGCTTTAACTTTTGCATGTGGCTTTGCTTGCGGTAGGAGACTCTCGTCTCATCAGTATCAGTATCAGTGTGGGATTTGTCAGAGGAAAAACAGGGTGAAAGTTGCTCCAGCCCATGCCACTAGCATGCATGCGGCATGCCTTGGATGCTTGCGCGGTGGACGATCACCGTATTGATTACCGGCCAAGAACCACTAGGCTGGAGATTGAGCGACCCGTGCTGCTAGCATTGGGCTCACCCTGATAGATCAATCCCACCCAATTCTCACCCTGTGTGTGTAGCTGCGTGATCGGAAGCGCCGACGGCGGCGATCTGCTTTGGGGCGGCGTTGGTGGCGGCGTTCGAGTCCGTGGTGGCGCTGGCGGTGGCGATTCATTCGCCTGCGGACCAGTGGGGCGAAGTGTTTACCGGAGAGCATTTCTCTGATGGTAATTTTTCACGTTCATCGCTGGTTTGTGCGGCTCGGGCGGCGTGCATCGTGGCGGCGGCTGGATCTGAGAGGCACGAGTGGTTGCTGGTACTCTGGTGGTAAAATTTCCTCCCTCCTCCTCAGATCAAGGCGATGCGGCGCGCAGGAAGACAATAGATGACGCGGACGGGCAAGAGGTTTTGTCCATGAAGGACGAATTTGGTACACTGCAACAGGACTCAGCAGCTCTCCATTGTGACGTATCTAACTTGCAACAGGAGGTATCATCTATAAGTTCCAAACAGATTGTTATGTGTAACCAGATTGAAGTTGTAGAACAGGCAGCGTTACAGCTAGAAAAACAATTATCAGCTATGAACAATGTGTTGCAGTCATTAGTTCCAAAAACCGCTGAGGAAAGGTAACCAGTTGCAGAAACAAGTACCAGCAATCCAGTAATCTCCAACCCAGTGAAACCTGCTCCGGGGTCATGATGTCGAACTCGTTGCAATAGTGCAAATACATGATATTTGAATTGCCAACAAAACCTTCAACCTTGTCCGCCAATTGGCAAGCGTTCCCAACTCCTGATTAAAAAAAAAAGCCCCATATCGGCTTCCTTTGCCTTGGCGGTGTTCTTTGGATCCATGCCCCTACGGCAAGCCTCGTCCAACTACACAAATATAACATATGTTAGTACAAACTAGATAAAATATCTACACTCTAAATACTATGCAAAACTAGTTAACTGCCAATACAAATAAACCAGTACCGTGGTACCCCAACTCAGTCCATGTTCCCACCCAACAAATAACTTTAACCACATAAAGGAAGCGTTCACGCCCGTGCCATTAGAGAAAAGACTCCAGCTGATTACATACCACAAGTATGCCCTGCAATACTGTTGCACCCTTTCATCATCATCATCATCATCATCATCCAGATAGTCCCTAAAGTTCGGAGCAATCTGAAACGTCTCCAACGTATCTATAATTTTTAATTGTTACATGCTATTATATTATCAACTTTGGATGTTCATGGGCTTTATTATACACTTTTATATTATTTTTGGGACTAACCTATTAACCTAGAGCCCAGTGCCAGTTTCTGTTTTTTCCTTGTTTTGGAGTATCGCAGAAAAGGAAAATCAAACGGAGTCCAATTGACTTGAAACTTCACGGAACTTATTGTTGGAAAGAAAGCAACCGGAAGACTTGGAGTCCACGTCAAGGAAGCTTCGAGGAAGCCACGAGGTAGGGGGGCGCGCCCACCCACTGGGCGCGCCCTCCACCCTCATGGGCCCCTCGTGGCTCCCCTGACGTACATCTTCCTCCTATATATCTCCATATACCCTAAAACGATCGGGGAACACAATAGATCGGGAGTTCCGCCGCCAGAAGCCTCCGTAGCCACCGAAAACAAATCTAGACCCGTTCCGGCACCCTGCCGGAGGGGGCAATCCCTCTCCGGTGGTCATCTTCATCATCCCGGTGCTCTCCATGACGAGGAGAGAGTAGTTCTCCCTCGGGGCTGAAGGTATGTACCAGTAGCTATGTGTTTGATCTCTCTCTCTCTTGTGTTCTTAATTTGGCACGATCTTAATGTATCGCGAGCTTTGCTATTATAGTTGGATCTTATGTTTCTTCTCCCCCTCTACTCTCTTGTAATGGATTGAGTTTCCCCTTTGAAGTTATCTTATCGGATTGAGTCTTTAAAGATTTGAGAACACTTGATGTATGTCTTGCCGTGCATATCTGTGGTGACAATGGGATATCACGTGATTCACTTGATGTATGTTTTGGTGATCAACTTGCGGGTTTCGCCCATGAACCTATGCATAGGGGTTGGCACACGTTTTCGTCTTGACTCTCCGGTAGAAACTTTGGGGCGCTCTTTGAGGTTCTATGTGTTGATTGAATAGATGAATCTGAGATTGTGTGATGCATATCGTATAATCATACCCACGGATACTTGAGATGACATTGGAGTATCTAGGTGACATTAGGGTTTTGATTGATTTGTGTCTTAAGGTGTTATACTAGTACGAACTCTAGGGCTGTTTGTGACACTTATAGAAATAGCCCAACGGATTGATTGGAAAGAATAACTTTGAGGTGGTTTCGTACCCTACCATAATCTCTTCGTTTGTTCTCCGCTATTAGTGACTTTGGAGTGACTCTTTGTTGCATGTTGAGGGATAGTTATGCGATCCAATTATGTTATTATTGTTGAGAGAACTTGCACTAGTGAAAGTATGAACCCCAGGCCTTGTTTCAACGCATTGCAATACCGTTTAAGCTCACTTTTACCACTTGTTACCTTGCTATTTTTATATTTTCAGATTACAAAAACCATTATCTAACATCCATATACCACTTGCATCACCATCTCTTCGCCGAACTAGTGCACCCATACAATTTACCATTGTATTGGGTGTGTTGGGGACACAAGAGACTCTTTGTTATTTGGTTGCAGGGTTGCTTGAGAAAGACCATCTTCATCCTATGCCTCCTACGGATTGATAAACATTAGGTCATCCACTTGAGGGGAATTTGTTACTGTCCTACAAACCTCTACACTTGGAGGCCCAACAACGTCTACAAGAAGAAGGTTGTGTAGTAGACATCACAATCCAATGATAACTTGCACCGATGAACTTCCCTTGCACCCCCGGCTCCCTCCTGATGAGTCCCACCATAGTCTCACGCCATTCCTCGGAATCTGTGCTCAAACAAATAGACTCTCCTTTGATGGGATGTCCAGTGATCATTGTAACATCCTGCAAAGTCACCATCATCTCTCCAGCAAAGAAGTGGAAAGTATGTGTCTCAGGGCGTCATCGATCAACGAGGGTCGTGATCGCACCGGGGTTCATCTTCGGCATCGAACGAGTCACGAGTGATATAAGTGGGAGAGACCTAGTCTTCCGGATATACTCTGTGTATCGTTCAGCATATTGCATCTTGTCATATCGTTCGTCATATTGCATCTTGTCATATCGTTCGTCATATTGCATCTTGTCATGAACCACATCGGATAAGTGAAGCTGATAGAAAACCCTTCTTTCTTCTGCCATGCACCATCCATGATGAAATAGATCGTAAGATGGATGGATAAGAGAAGCCATCCTACAAAATAACAATGCATATTTTAAGCCTCCTTGTCATTTATAAATATCCGATGTAGTGAAAATACAAATATACACACATGTACAAATATCTATACCCATACAACAAATGGATACATTAAAATGCAAATATATACCTAAGCCAAATCATCCATACATGTGAACATGCATACACACATTTGCAAACAACCTTAGTATTCCCTATGTCAAATTTGCTACAAAGAATAACCCATACATAAAAACTAAAAAAAACTACTATAAGTACCAAATCCGAATCATACCATACAAATCCCTACCCATACATTTCTAAGACAAGTACAAATATCAAGAAATTTTGAAAAAGAGGACGAACGGGTTTTCTACGCATGGTGTCAATGCAAAAAAAAAAACCAATAAAAAGAGGAGAAACTTGGGGGGGGGGGGGCCTTGAGGATTGGGAGGGGGAGAAGATCCACCAGCTTTCCCCTTCAATATGTTGTTTTTCACCACGGATTTGGAGGGGAGAAGGGAGGGGCGACGGGCTGGGGAAGACAGAGCACGAACAAAGAAAGAGTCCTCTAGCTCGGGTTCGTAGTGACTCGCGTCGGCCTGGGGGATTTTTCCATAGAAGGGGCCTGGCACCCCGGCCCAGGGCGTCATGGTGCCCGGCATATCGCCCCGTCTGGGGCATCATGCGCCCACAGATGGGCCAAGCCATAGCCAACGTGGCAGGTCAGCGCCGTTGCATGTCGCCCTTGACTAGGGCGTTATATAATCTAGCATGGCGCCCCGGATGCGGGCGTCATGCGGGAAGGGCCATTTTGTGAAGAAAAAAAAATCTGACAATGGGTTCATTTGTGTTAAACTTTGCCTGAAGGGCCAGTGTTTTTGTTTTTCTCCGACCAAATTCAGAGATGTCCGGTTATCCTCTTCGGTCCGAGTTTTCCCGAAAAGGAGGCGCGATTCTGATGATGCATAGAGCACAAGTTGATCGACCGAAAGAGCGGGAAATTGTTCAGCAGGAAACGCCTAATTAAAGCACGACGGAGATAGGATGGAACTGGATGCAAACAGATCATGCACCGCCACTGCGGAGAAGAAAAGAAAAACATGCATGATCTTGCACGTCATGATGCCCGGCGATGGAGAAATAATCGTGTTGATAACGCACACATGCCGCCGCCGGTGCCTTGCATTTTAAGCCGACGCGTGCATTCCACCAGGCCTCTCATCCATCCGGACGTCTCTGCACGCGGTTCAGTTTCAACGCGCTCCAGAGGCCGAAAGCTGCGACGGGGCGCGCAGATTATTGGCGCGCGATTGCCCGGGAATCCATGAACATGTTATTGCATTATAAGATATCGTACATTATGGTGTCTTTTCCATTGTTTGTTAGAGAAGATATTGATGGCGTTATTGAAGCTGACGGATTTGCGCTTCATATGCACGATGGCGGGTTTCCGTCCAAGCATCTCGATTTGGCAACAAAATCATCCTTTGTCGTGGACAGGGATCGATGCCATGCCAGCGGTCCCCAGCACCAACGAAACCAACACCCGTTCATTTCTTTGGCTGCCAGGATAACGCCATGATGCACTTCACAGGCGCACAAGTTTTACTACATTATCCAGGTGCGTGTAGCTTTAAGCTTGTGTTGTGAACTTGTGATATTGTAAGATAGCTCCACCTATATGAGTAGTGCTCTTTATTTTAGGTTCTTGATCGCGTGTTGGTATTTTGTTGGCAGCAGGCTACGTGCGTAGGGTTTCTTGATTAACTAGTTGCACAGTTTTGTATTGTTGTCTGGACATATGCTAAGCATTGTAGAGTATTATGAGTAGGTCTGCTTTTGCTTTCCATCGGTCTGGACAAAACATTCAGTGTCACCTCATTGGCTATGCCGCAACATGAAAGAAGAAGAAGAAAAGCATTGTCTCAAAACCAAAAAAAGGACCATGCAGTAAAACCAATACTCCCTCCGATAAAACATTCAATGTCACCTCATCGGTTTTACTAGCTCAAAACCACGACACTTATTTTAGCTAGAAGGGAGAACGGATCACATTCACGTGGGTACGGCATGTGATCTCGGGTACACATACGGCGCTGATTGGTGACCATTCTTAATTTACAGGTGCACTTTGGCCGTAGCCATATATCATCTCTGATCGATCGATTCTGTTGTAACAACACGATAAGTTGTCTGAAGAAGCAAAGGCATGGCCACGTTATGTCCATATATGCTTGGCAATCTATAGTATTATGAGTAGGCACCCTTTTGCTTTCCGTCGGCCTAGATAAAACATTCAGCGTCACCTCATTGGTTATGTCGCGACATGGAAGAGGAGAGAAACATTATCTCCAACTTTTTTTTGAAGGAAAGATGCGGTGAAACTAATTTTTGAATCAGAAGTGAACACATTCACGTGGGCACGGCGTGCGATCTCAGGTACAACGACGTTGCTGATTGGCTACGATTCTTAATTTACAGGTGCAGTTTGGCCGTAGCCATCTCATCTCTGATCGATCGATCGATCCTGTTGTAATGACACGATAAGTCATCCGAAACTGAGAGCAAAGGCCTTCACATCACATGCTTCTGTAGCCGCATCACTCTGGTATTCTCTCTACTCACTAGCTAGTCACTAGCCACTCTCCTCCCACGGCACTATTGGTACTCTCTCTCGAGTACTACCTTCACACGCCGTGCTTTAATAAGGCCGGCCGTGCCGTGCGTACGTACACATACGGAGTTTCAGTTTTACGTACTACGTGGTCAAGATTTCGCGACATGTAAGTTAAAAGCGGCCCGGCTCGTAGCGTTTGGCTTTCACTCTGTCCATGTGCCGTTCGTTGCTTGCGGCCAGGCAGGAGGCTCTCGTCTCATCACTTCCATCAGCATCGCTGCGGGATTTGTCAGAGGAAAAGGAGGGTGAAGAGGTTTGAGGCCATGCCGCCATGCATGCCTTGGATGCTTGCACGACGGACGATCACCGTATTGATTACCGGTCAAGAAGCACCAGGCTGGAGATTAGACTGCTACTGCCCGTTTTGACCCGTATACTAGTAAATGCTTGCGTGTCTTCCGGTGCCATGTCATGTCATGTTTGAACTTGGTGGCCATTTCGTGCCAGAGCCGGGCGGAGTGCCTGGGTTAGCATGATCGCCGGACTAGTACTGTATCAAGGGATGCGCATGAATGCAGCCAAAGATTTAGCAGGATGACAAGGAGCCCACGGCCGGTCAGTACTCAAATTATTGGTAGTGTATCAAGCACGTACTTTGGTGGTTTGGTTACGTCGGCGATGATGCTGTTGTGGTCGCCGGCGGCAGCGGGAGCCGAACGGGGGCGGAGCTGCCGACGCGGCCGGCGAGGGAAAGGGAGCCGATCGATCGCGCTCGCGCGCGGCGCTGTGAGGCGTACAGCGTGCCGCCGTGCCGACGCGACACGATCACGAGGCTCGCCATCGCGTCTCGCCGTAAGTTGGCGTGATTGTGATTGTGATTGCGATCGCTGCGCCACACGGACCAACACTCGTGATGCAATTTTTTTTTTTTGAACACAAAAAAACTTTATTGACTTTATCGTGATGCAATTTATCGTACCCGAGTACGCTAAGTACGTACTCCTGCTATATTGCACTACCGGAGTGCATCAATGCACGGTTTGGGGTACTCCCTCCGCTCCTTTTTACTCTACATATTAGAATTTTCTAAAGTCAAATTTCACAAAGTTTGACCGTATTTATATGAAAAAATATCAACATCTGCCATGTTAAATTTATACAATATGAAACTTTAAGTCATAACACATCTATTGATATTGATTTTAGATTGTGAATGTTGATACTCTTTTCTATAAAGTTGGTCAAACTTTACGAGTCTTGACTTTAATCAAATCTTATATGCGAAATAAAAAAAGACCGAAGAGAGTGCATACGGACTCCATTCGGTCTCTGCCGACGCATGCTCGGGGTAAATAATCCTACTACTACTACCGGAGTACTAGTCTCTATGGAGGTGTTGCACGCAAAAGATTGCCGTTGAACTGAAAGAGCACACTCCTATTGGCTAGCTAGCTACTGTGCTCGCGGGAAGGGAAACCAGCGAAAACACGGGGCCGCAGCTTTGGGAGCGTAGCCAGGGCGAAAATGGACAAAACTGACCTCGAGTCGCAAAAATTTCACAAACTAAATCATAGGCCAAACAAATTCATCCAGCTAACTCTTTTGTGTAGTGCCCAATAGACGAGGCCGTGACGGACGCCACCAAACGAGCGCACCCACGGTACTGACGGCGTCGTGGCCGGAGCCTTACAAATTTTCGTACTACTACGCCGCCAAGCAGCTCGCAATCCCCACCGGTATGGTTCCTTACATCGTCGATGTTAACGCGCCGCCGCTCTTCTTAGAGTATTCCTTGTCGTCACTCGTCCGGGCGAGGACGACGGGCGGAGAGCAGATGGGTACTCGCACGGTGTTTGCTGCAATGCTGAGAGCGGGGGAGCCGGCGTACGATGCAGACAGGGAGATGCTCGAGATCATCCACGACGGGTGCGAGAAAGGAGGAGGAGGCTACGAGGACAGGCAAGTGGAAGACTCGGATCCAACCGAGTCTGGCAACTACCAGCAGCAGCAGTCCTACACCCAAACGGCCACGAAACTGTCCTACATCCAGACGGGCGATGGCACACAACAACAACAACAACAACAACAACAACAACATTGGGCCGCCGGATAGCAGCACCCAAAGAGGGGGTGGAGGGGGGAGGAGAAGGAGGATGGCGACGACGATGATCTGGATGATATAGTCGACAATCCGGAGAAAAAGGGTAGAGGACAAAGCTTCAACATGGGGGAGGACGAGCTGCTGTACGACACATGGTTGGCCACTAGCCTCGACCCCGTCCATGGCACGGAGCAAAAGGGCACAACCTTTTGGAGAAACATTCACATATGGTTCCATGGGCACAAGCATTTCACGCCCTACTCCGACGAGTTAATCTGCAACCGTGAGTGGAAGTCCCTCAACTATCGATGGTACCCCATCCAAGAGGCCGTCTCCAAGTATTGTGGGCACTTGAAGCATCTCATCGCACGGTGGTCTAGCGTTGCACAAATCACCGAGCAAGTAAATTGATCAGTAGCCGTATATGCTCTAGTTTTGTTAATCAATAGCCGGATATGCTCTAGTTTTGTTGATCAGTACTGGATATGCTCTAGTTTGCTGATCACTAGCCAGATATACTCTAGTTTTGTTGATCGCTAGCCGGATATGCTATGCTTTTGTTGATCATTAGCTGGATATGTATCGTTTTGTTGCTCACTAGACGAAATGACATTGTTTCACTTTTACAGACTACTTGTGCTTGTGTGGTGTACAAGAAGTTAGAGAAGAAGTCCTTCACCGTCATGCATTGTTGGTTGAAGTTAAATGAGCAGCCGAAGTGAAACCTTTTCATTGCCAAGACCGTCGCCCAAGCCAACGAGGATGAAACCAGTGACCCTACAGACCCAGCCCAAGAACCGCCGAAGAAGGTTAGGAGAAATATGTGGGGCAAGAAGTGGGAGGAGGAGAGGGCATAGCAAGAAGGTGCGCCAGCCAAGCTGACGGAGAGGTTCGAGGAGATCTTGGCAAAGAAGCAAGAGGCATGCGTGAGGCACTTGGACATCAAGGAGGAGCAGAAGGTGGAGAGGTTCAAGCAGTTGATGGATGCGACGGAGAAGAAGATAAAGCTCAAAGAGAGGAGGACCATGATCGAGGAGAGGAATGTGGCGCTCGAGGAAAAGAGGGTGAAGATCGCTGCAAATGCGGAGGACGCCAAGATATTGACCTTGAATATCGACTCTTTGGATGCCGACACTAAAATTATCGTGTAATCGTCCGCTATCAGATGCTGGAGCGGCAGAAAGATCATTTGGCGGCGATGCAAGATGAGGACGCGACATAGGCGGAGGTGGACGCGGACGCGGAGGCTGCCTACGCAGAAGCGACGACACCTCTTGACCGGGAAGCATCTTGTTGGGATGGTCGGTACGGCACGGCAGGAAAGCATGGACTGTCGGACTGATGTTCTTTTGGATTCAGACATGTAAAAATCTAAGCATATTTGCCTCATTTTGGTTGTGATGTGGAATGCGATCCGGTGCGGGTGTGATCCAGTGCGTTTTGTAGATCAACGTAGATTTTAATTTGAATTTACAGGCGGATAGTGCGCGGCTAACGTTGGATGGTTGTCTCCCGCATCCGTGTCCGCGGACTGATCCTCCTGCCCGCGGACGGATGCGGAAGGTTTTTTGCGGGTTACCGTTGGAGATGCCTTTAGGATGAATTTGCTCGATGGAAACTCATAAACTTGGCATGATGATAGGCATTGACCTATAGCTCTTATGCATTTTCACCCTACATGAGTTTTGCACTACATAATATGTACTCTCATGCCATGCCTATGCTTGTTATGTTAATCATCGTTAACATGTTCATTTCCTGCATCTTAGTGACCAACATTAATGTAATGAACTTTAGTTGCAGAAAGTTGCATTTTGTAAGATCCATCGTAACTAATCCTCACATTATATGAACATGATCTAATTATGTAAGTTGGAAAAATTTATGTGTACTTTAAGCCTATGTTGTTTTCATAGCCACGAAATATGTGCATCACTATGTTTTGAGGCACTAAAATACCAAGACAATGTTCTCTCAGATTGCCACTTGTTAATTTCACCAAGTCACTGGATGTTAATAAAACTTTGCATTTTGTAAAGGATTGTGCTAATGACCAGTCGACTGGTCGTTAGCGACAGATCTGCACGACTCCCCTCGATGGCTCCCACTTCTCCCGTTCCGCACAACTCCCCTCGATGGCTCCCGCTTCTCCCGTTCACCCCCCGATTGGCACTAATAAAAAAAGGCGAATTGAGAAAAAAGTGCGCTACATGGGATTCAAACCTGCATCAAATACCTAGGGCACGCCTAATACCATGACCAACAACCATTACACCAACCCGGGCTGTTGTTCAATACTTGAAAACAAAAGTCTTTTAAAACTCTTTTCTGTTGGAAATATGCCCTAGAGGCAATAATAAATTAGTTATTATTATATTTCCTTGTTCATGATAATCATTTATTATCCATGCTAGAATTGTATTGATAGGAAACTCAGATACATGTGTGGATACATAGACAACACCATGTCCCTAGTAAGCCTCTAGTTAACTAGCTCGTTGATCAACAGATGGTTACGGTTTCCTGACCATGGACATTGGATGTCGTTGATAACGGGATCACATCATTAGGAGAATGATGTGATGGACAAGACCAAATCCTAAGCCTAGCACAAGATCATGTAGTTCGTATGCTAAAGCTTTTCTAATGTCAAGTATCATTTCCTTAGACCATGAGATTGTGCAACTCCCGGATACCGTAGGAGTGCTTTGGGTGTATCAAACGTCACAACGTAACTGGGTGACTATAAAGGTGCACTACAAGTATCTCCGAAAGTGTCTGTTGGGTTGGCACGAATCGAGACTGGGATCTGTCACTCCGTGTAAACGGAGAGGTATCTCTGGGCCCACTCGGTAGGACATCATCATAATGTGCACAATGTGATCAAGGAGTTGATCACGGGATGATGTGTTACGGAACGAGTAAAGAGACTTGCCGGTAACGAGATTGAACAAGGTATCAGGATACCGACGATCGAATCTCGGGCAAGTATCGTACCACTAGACAAAGGGAATTGAATACGGGATTGATTAAGTCCTTGACATCGTGGTTCATCCGATGAGATCATCGTGGAACATGTGGGAGCCAACATGGGTATCCAGATCCCGCTGTTGGTTATTGACCGGAGAACGTCTCGGTCATGTCTGCATGTCTCCCGAACCCGTAGGGTCTACACACTTAAGGTTCGATGACGCTAGGGTTATAAAGGAAGTTTGTATGTGCTTACCGAATGTTGTTCGGAGTCCCGGATGAGATCCAGGACGTCACGAGGAGTTCCGGAATGGTCCGGAGGTAAAGATTTATATATGGGAAGTCCTGTTTTGGTCACCGGAAGAGTTTCGGGGTTTATCGGTAATGTACCGGGACCACCGGGAGGGTCCCGGGGGTCCACCAAGTGGGGCCACCTGCCCCGGAGGTTTGCATGGGCCAAGGGTGGTGAGGGACCAGCCCCTAAGTGGGCTGGTGCGCCTCCCACAAGGCCCAAGGGGCAGCTAGGAGGAAAAAAAGGGAAACCCTAGGCTTAGATGGGCCTAAGGCCCACCCTAGGGGGCGCCTCCCTCTCTCCCACTCTTGGCCGCCCCCTTGCTCCCCATCTAGGGCTGCCGCCCCCCTAGGGGTGGGAACCCTAGAGGGGGCGCAGCCTCCTCCCCTTCCCCTATATATATGAGGCCTAGGGGCTGCCCATAACACACGTGATTTTGATCTCTGCCTGATGGTGCAGCCCTCCCTCTCTTTCTCCTCATATCCCGTAGTGCTTGGTGAAGCCCTACAGGATTGCCACGCTCCTCCATCACCATCACGCCGTTGTGCTGCTGCTGGATGGAGTCTTCCTCAACCTCTCCCTCTCTCCTTGCTGGATCAAGGCTTGGGAGACGTCACCGGGTTGTACGTGTGTTGAACGCGGAGGTGCCGTCCGTTCGGCACTTGATCATCGGTGATTTGGATCACGACAAGTACGACTCCATCAACCCCGTTCACTTGAACGCTTCCGCTTAGCGATCTACAAGGGTATGTAGATGCACTCTCCTTCCCCTCGTTGCTGGTCTCTCCATAGATAGATCTTGGTGACACGTAGGAAAATTTTGAATTTCTGCTACGTTCCCCAACAGTGGCATCATGAGCTAGGTCTATGCGTAGTTTCTATGCACGAGTAGAACACAAAGTAGTTGTGGGCGTTGATTTTGTTCAATATGCTTGCCGTTACTAGTCTTATCTTGATTCGGCGGCATCGTGGGATGAAGCGGCCCGGACCAACCTTACACGTACTCTTACGTGAGACCGGTTCCACCGACTGACATGTACTAGTTGCATTAGGTGGCTGGCGGGTGTCTGTCTCTCCCACTTTAGTCGGATCGGATTCGATGAAAAGGGTCCTTATGAAGGGTAAATAGCAATTGGCATATCACGTTGTGGTTTTGCGTAGGTAAGAAACGTTCTTGCTAGAAACCCATAGCAGCCACGTAAAACATGCAAACAACAATTAGAGGACGTCTAACTTGTTTTTGCAGGGTATGCTATGTGATGTGATATGGCCAAAAGGATGTGATGAATGATATATGTGATGTATGAGATTGATCATGTTCTTGTAATAGGAATCACGACTTGCATGTCGATGAGTATGACAACCGGCAGGAGCCATAGGAGTTGTCTTAATTTATTTATGACCTGCGTGTCAACATAAACGTCATGTAATTACTTTACTTTATTGCTAACCGTTAGCTGTAGTAGTAGAAGTAATAGATGACGTGACAACTTCATGGAGACACGATGATGGAGATCATGATGATGGAGATCATGGTGTCATGCCTGTGACGATGATGATCATGGAGCCCCAAGATGGAGATCAAAGGAGCTATATGATATTGGCCATATCATGTCACTATTATTTGATTGCATGTGATGTTTATCATGTTTATACATCTTATTTGCTTAGAACGACGGTAGTAAATAAGATGATCTCTCATTAAAATTTCAAGAAAGTGTTCCCCCTAACTGTGCACCGTTGCGACAGTTCGTAGTTTCGAAGCACCACGTGATGATCGGGTGTATAGATTCTTACGTTCGAATACAACGGGTGTTGACGAGCCTAGCATGTACAGACATGGCCTCGGAACACATGCAAACACTTAGGTTGACTTGACGAGCCTAGCATGTACAGACATGGCCTCGGAACACAGAAGACCGAAAGGTCGAGCATGAGTCGTATGGTAGATACGATCAACATGAAGATGTTCACCGACGTTGGCTAGTCCGTCTCACGTGATGATCGGACACGGCCTAGTTGACTCGGATCATGTAATCACTTAGATGACTAGAGGGATGTCTATCTGAGTGGGAGTTCATAAGATGAACTTAATTATCCTGAACATAGTCAAAAGGTCTTCGCAAATTATGTTGTAGCTCGCGCTTTAGTTCTACTGTTTAGATATGTTCCTAGAGAAAAATTAGTTGAAAGTTGATAGTAGCTATTATGCGGACTAGGTCCGTAAACTGAGGATTGTCCTCATTGCTTCATAGAAGGCTTATGTCCTTAATGCACCGCTCAGTGTGCTGAACCTCGAACGTCGTCTGTGGATGTTGCGAACATCTGACATACACGTTTTGATAACCACGTGATAGTTCAGTTAAATGGTTTAGAGTTGAGGCACCGAAGACGGTTTTGAAACGTCGCGAAACATATGAGATGTTTCGAGGGCTGAAATTAGGATTTCAGGCTCGTGCCCACGTCAAGAGGTATAAGACCTCCGACGATTATCTTAGCCTGCAAACTAAGGGAGAAAAGCTCAATTGTTGAGCTTATGCTCAGATTGTCTGAGTACAACAATCATTTGAATCGAGTGGGAGTTGATCTTCCAGATGAGATAGTGATGTTTCTCCGAAGTCATTACCACCAAGCTGCTAGAGCTTCGTGATGAACTATAATATATCAGGGACATATATGATGATCCTTAAGATATTCGTGATGTTTGACACCACAAAAGTAGAAATCAAGCAGGAGCATCAATTGTTGATGGTTGGTGAAACCACTAGTTTCAAGAAGGGCAAGGGCAAGAAGGGATACTTCATGAAACGGCAATTCAGCTGTTGCTCTAGTGAAGAAACCCAAGGTTGAACCCAAACCCGAGACTAAGTGCTTCTGTAATAAGGGGAACAGCCACTGGAGCAGAATTACCCTAGATACTTGGTAGATGAGAAGGCTGTCGATAGAAGTATATTGGATATACATTATGTTAATGTGTACTTTACTAGTACTCCTAGTAGCACCAGGGTATTAGATACCGGTTCGGTTGCTAAGTGTTAGTAACTCGAAATAAAAGCTACGGAATAAACGGAGACTGGCTAAAGGTGAGATGACGATATGTGTTGGAAGTATTTCCAAGGTTGATCAAATATCGCATGATCCCTCTACCATCAGAGATTGGTGTTTGCGTTGAGCATAGACATGATTGGATTATGTCTATCGCAATACGGTTATTCATTTAAGGAGAATAATGGTTACTCTGTTTATTTGAATAATACCTTCAATGGTCTTGCACCTAAAATGAATGGTTTATTGAATCTCGATCGTAGTGATACACTTGTTCATGCCAAAAGATATAAGATAGTAATGATGGTACCACCTACTTGTGGCACTGCCACGTAAGTCATATCGGTATAAAACGCATGAAGAAGCTCCATGTTGATGGATCTTTGGGCTCACTCGTTTTTGAAAGGTTTGAGACATGCGAACCATGTCTATTGGTGTATATGCATGAAGAAACTCCATGCAAATGGACCGTTTGGACTCACTTGATTTTGAATCACTTGAGACATGCAAATCATACCACACGGGCAAGATGACTGAAAGCCTCGTTTTCCAGTAAAATGGAACTAGAAAGCAACTTGTTGGAAGTAATACATTTTGATGTGTGCAGTCCAATGAGTGCTGAGGCGTGTAGTGGATATCGTTATGTTCTTACTTCACAGATGATTTGAGTAGATGTTGAGTATATTTACTTGATAAATCACGAGTCTGAATTATTGAAAGGTTCAAGTAATTTCAGGTTGAAGTTGAAAGATCGTCGTGACAAGAGGATAAAATATCTATGATATGATCATAGAGATGAATATCTGAATTACGAGTTTGGCACAGAATTAAGATATTGTTTCACAACTAATACGGCCTGGAACACCATAGTGTGATGGTGTGTCCGAACATCATAACTGCACCCTATAGGATATGATGCATACCATGATGTCTCTTATCGAATTACCACGATAGTTTATGGGTTAGGCATTAGAGACAACCACATTCACTTTAAATAGGGCACTACGTAATTCCGATAAGATGACACCGTATGAACTATGGTTTAGAGAAACCTAAGCTGTCATTTCTTAAAAGTTTGGGGCTGCGACGCTTATGTGAAAAAGTTTCAGGCTGATAAGCTCGAACCCAAAGCGGATAAATGCATCTTCATAGGACACCCAAAACAGTTGGGTATACCTCCTGTCTCAGATTCGAAAGCAATAAGGGATTGTTTCTAGAATCGGGTCCTTTCTCGAGGAAAAGTTTCTCTCGAAAGAATTGAGTGGGAGGATGGTGAAGACTTGATGAGGTTATTGAACCATCTCTTCAACTAGTGTATGGCAGGGCACAGGAAGTTGTTCCTGTGGCACCTACACCAATTGAAGTGGAAGCTTATGATAGTGATCATGAAACTTCAGATCAAGTCACTACCAAACCTCGTGGGATGACAAGGATTTGTACTACTTCAGAGTGGTACGTAATCATGTCTTGGAAGTCATGTTGCTAGACAACAATGAACCTACGAGCTATGGAGAAGCGATGGTGGGCCCAGATTCCGATAAATGGCTCGAGGCCACAAAATCCGAGAGAGGATCCATGTATGAAAACAAAGTGTAGACTTTGGCAGAACGGCTCGATGGTCGTAAGGCTATTGAGTGCAGATGGATTTTAAAAGGAAGACGGACAATGATGGTAAATGTCACCATTAAGAAAGCTCGACTTGTCGTTAAGAAGTTTCCGACAAGTTCAAGGAGTTGACTACGGTGAGACTTCCTTACTCGTAGCGATGCTAAGAGTCTGTTGGAATTATATTAGCGATTACTGCATTATTTATGAAATCTTGTAGATAGGATGTCAAAACATTGTTTCCTCGACGATTTTCTTGAGGAAAGGTTGTATGTGATACAACCGGAAGGTTTTGTCAATCCTGAAAGATGCTAATAAGTATGCAAAGCTTCAGCAATCCTTCTAAGGACTGGAGTAAGCATCTCGGAGTTGGAATGTATGCTTTGATGAGATGATCAAAGATTTTGGGTTTATACAAAGTTTATGAGAAACTTGTAATTCCAAAGAAGTGAGTGGGAGCACTATAGAATTTCTGATGAGTATATGTTATGGATCAGAAATGATGTAGAATTTCTGGAAAGCATATAGGGTTATTTGGAAAGTGTTTTTCAATGGAAAGCCTGGATTAAGCTACTTGAACATTGAGCATCAAGATCTATAAGGATAGATCAAAACGCTTAATGGTACTTTCAAATGAGCACATGCCTTGACATGATCTTGAAGGTGTTCAAGATGGATCAGTCAAAGAAGGAGTTCTTGCCTGAGTTGTAAGGTATGAAGTTAAGACTTAAAGCTCGACCACGGCAGAATAGAGAGAAAGGACGAAGGTCGTCCCCTATGCTTAAGACATAGGCTCTACAGTATGCTATGCTGTGTGCCGCACCTGAAGTGTGCCTTGCCATGAGTCAGTCAAGGGGTACAAGAGTGATCCAAGAACGGATCACAGGACAGTGGTCAAAGTTATCCTTAGTAACTAGTGGACTAAAGAATTTTCTCGATTATGGAGGTGGTAAAAGAGTTCGTCGTAAAGGGTTACACCGATGCAAACTTTCACACTAATCCAGATTATTCTGAGTAGTAAACTGGATTCGTATAGTAGAACAGTTATTTGGAATAGCTCCAAATAGACCGTGGTAGCTGCATCTAGGAGATGACATAGAGATTTGTGAAGCACACACGGATCTGAAAGGTTCAGACCCGTTGACTAAAACCTCTAACCCAGAACTCTTTGGGTGTTAGTCGCATGGCGATGTGACCTGTGAGTGTTAATCACATGGCGCTGTGAACTAGATTATTGACTCTAGTGCAAGTGGGAGACTGTTGGAAATATGCCCTAGAGGCAATAATAAATTAGTTATTATTATATTTCCTTGTTCATGATAATCGTTTATTATCCATGCTAGAATTGTATTGATAGGAAACTCAGATACATGTGTGGATACATAGACAACACCATGTCCCTAGTAAGCCTCTAGTTAACTAGCTCGTTGATCAACAGATGGTTACGGTTTCCTGACCATGGACATTGGATGTCGTTGATAACGGGATCACATCATTAGGAGAATGATGTGATGGACAAGACCCAATCCTAAGCCTTAGCACAAGATCATGTAGTTCGTATGCTAAAGCTTTTCTAATGTCAAGTATCATTTCCTTAGACCATGAGATTGTGCAACTCCCGGATACCGTAGGAGTGCTTTGGGTGTACAAACGTCACAACGTAACTGGGTGACTATAAAGGTGCACTACAGGTATCTCCGAAAGTGTCTGTTGGGTTGGCACGAATCGAGACTGGGATTTGTCACTCCGTGTAAACGGAGAGGTATCTCTGGGCCCACTCGGTAGGACATCCATCATAATGTGCACAATGTGATCAAGGAGTTGATCACGGGATGATGTGTTACGGAACGAGTAAAGAGACTTGCCGGTAACGAGATTGAACAAGGTATCGTGATACCGACGATCGAATCTCGGGCAAGTATCGTACCGATAGACAAAGGGAATTGTATACGGGATTGATTAAGTCCTTGACATCGTGGTTCATCCGATGAGATCATCGTGGAGCATGTGGGAGCCAACATGGGTATCCAGATCCTGCTGTTGGTTATTGACCGGAGAACGTCTCGGTCATGTCTGCATGGTTCCCGAACCCGTAGGGTCTACACACTTAAGGTTCGATGACGCTAGGGTTATAGAGATATTAGTATGCAGTAACCCAAAAGTTGTTAGGAGTCCCGGATGAGATCCCGGACGTCACGAGGAGTTCCGGAATGGTCCGGAGGTAAAGATTTATATATGGGAAGTCCTGTTTTGGTCACCGAAAAAGTTTTGGGGTTTATCGGTAACGTACCGGGACCACCGGGAGGGTCCCGGGGGTCCACCAAGTGGGGCCACCAGCCCCGGAGGCTTGCATGGGCCAAGAGTAGTTAGGGACCAGCCCCTGAGTGGGCTGGTGCGCCTCCCACAAGGCCCAAGGCGTAGCAAAGGAGGAGAAGGGGAAACCCTAGGCTTAGATGGGCCCTAAGGCCCACCCTAGGGGGCGCCCCCCTCTCCCCTCTTGGCTGCCCCCCTTTTCCCATCTAGGGCTGACGCCCCCCCTAGGGGTGGGACCCCTAGAGGGGGCGCACCCTCCTCCCCTCCTCCTATAAATAGTGAGGCCTAGGGGCTGCCCATAACACACGTGATTTTGATCTCTGCCTGATGGTGCAGCCCTCCCTCTCTTTCTCCTCATATCCCGTAGTGCTTGGTGAAGCCCTGCAGGATTGCCACGCTCCTCCATCACCACCACGCCGTTGTGCTGCTGCTGGATGGAGTCTTCCTCAACCTCTCCCTCTCTCCTTGCTGGATCAAGGCTTGGGAGACGTCACCGGGCTGTACGTGTGTTGAACGCGGAGGTGCCGTCCGTTCGGCACTTGATCATCGGTGATTTGGATCACGACAAGTACGACTCCATCAACCCCGTTCACTTGAACGCTTCCGCTTAGCGATCTACAAGGGTATGTAGATGCACTCTCCTTCCCCTCGTTGCTGGTCTCTCCATAGATAGATCTTGGTGACACGTAGGAAAATTTTGAATTTCTGCTACGTTCCCCAACATTTTCACCATTGTCTGATGACAAAAAGAAAGGTATTTTCTTGAAAAAAAATCACTGCATAAATGATGATGTACTATACGTGTGAATGTGTAGAGGGACTCCTCTATGACTTTTTTATCAGGGTCAGGTACATAAGTTATCAGGTCTGCGATGTGTGAGTTACCATGCTATTCACACAATAGTTATCGAGAGGATGTTTTATCAACTGCCCCACCCCCCACCCTCATCGCCAAAGTTATCAGGACCTGGGTACATAAGTTATCATGTCTACGATGTGTGAGTTACCATGCTATTCACACAAAAGCTACCGAGGGGATATTTCATCAACTCCCACCACCCTCGTCGCCAAAGTTATCAGGACATGGGTACATAAGTTATCAGGTCTACGATGTGTGAGTTACCATGCTATTCACACAAAAGCTACCGAGGCGATATTTCATCAACTCCCCCCCCCCTTGTTGTCAAAGTTACCGGGATGACTGGCATTAGTTATCAGGTATGTGATGTGTGAGTTACCATGCTATTCATACAAAAAGTTATCGAAGGTATGTTTACACTAGTTTTTTGGGGTCAAAAAAGCTACTACGTTATTTGTACATCAGCTATCAGGACTACGATGTGTGAGTTACCATGCTATTGACACAAAAGCAATCGAGAGGATATTTCATCAACCCCCCCCCCCCCGCCCCGGCCAAAGTTATCAGGATATGGTGCATAAATTATCAGGTGTGCAATGTGTGAGTTAACATGCTATTCACACAAAAGTTCGTCAACTCCCCCCTCCCCCTTCGGTCGCCAAAGTTATCAGGACAGGAATATATAAGTTACCGGGTTTGCGATGTGTGAGTGACCATGTTATTCATATAACAGTTACCGGGGTATATTGAATCAACTCCTCACAGAAAAGAAGAAAAAAAAGCAACATGGAATGGTCAAACAATATGGCGTGCATTCTTTTTTGCAACAAATGGTCCAGCTGAGCTGGTTAGTGTGTGTTTCACATTAGTTGCTAGGTGCGAGTTCAAATCCCATATTCAGCATGATTTTTTTGACTAAAAATGTAATGAGGACGTGCCAATAGATCTAGCCCCCCCCCCCCCAAAAATGACAGATCCAATTTAGAGAAAATCACGACAGTCAATGGCATAGTCTTCAGATTCTTCCCACTAAATTTGCAATCAAAGTTAGAGTCGTTCACATTTTAAATCTTGAACAAAGAGCCACTACACAATATATTCATAGCCTGGGCGCTTTTGACAGCAACGAAGTCCGGGTGAGTTGGTTACTGTGATGGGCCAGTTGCAGGAGGTCGCGGGTTCGAATCCCGTCCTGCCCCTTTCTTCCACACGATCAGGATCCGACGATTCGGATCTGTTGCAGATTTCCTGCCGGCAGGAAATTAGCTTTGTCGTTTTGTAAAATGGATAGTAAATCAACCGTGCTTCATTTTTACAGGGACTCGGTTACACGGCACGGCGAGGCGAGGCGAAACTCAAAGCAAAGGGAGGCGTGTGTGCGTGGGGCAAAAGAAAAGGGCGCCGCGTGCCGGCGGAGGTTGGTGCTGGGCGTGGCCTTGGCCTTGGCTTTGTCCCCCCGATCGCGCGCGCGCGGCGCTGTGAGGCGCACCGCGTGCCGCCGTGCCAACGCGACACGATCACGAGGCTCGCCGTAAGTTGGCGTGATCGTGATTGCGATCGCGATCGCTACGCCGCACGGACCAACACTCGTGATGCAAATTATCGTACCCAAAGTACAGCAAGTACGTACCAGAATCGATGCACTTGTTAACGCCGTTGAGTACCACCGGACGGCATCAACCATCAATGCGTGGTTTGGGGGTACTCCATTCCGTGTTCCGTCTCTGCCGACGGGTGCTGGGGGGAGGTAAATGACGGTCTCTGTGGAGGTCTTGCTGTTGCACGCAAAAGGTTTTAGTACGTATTACCGCTGACTGAAAGGGCAATTTTGACTATTTTGACCTGTGGACGAAATCAATTCACAAAATGAACTGCCCGTGAAACTATTTCACAGCACTGACCCTTTTGTGTAGCGCCCGCCACGCAGGCGCCACACCCTACGGTGCAGCGCCTAGCTCGGGGGCGTTGCACCTCAGTCCACCGTGGCAGCCCCTAGGCCTGCACCCAGCAGTGCAGCGCCTCGGAGCTAGGCGCTGCACCGTAATGTGCAGCGCCCGGCCCGCAGGCGCTGCACTGTGACTTAGATGCCAGCCGCCCGCTGCCCCCCCCACCCCACCCATTCGTTCCAGAGGAGTTACAGAACAGGCGGCCGGCGGCTTCCTCCTCTCCCCCTCTCAATCCCCTCTTAAAAAATCTTCAAATCTGACGATTTGGCCCGTGGATTCCTTCACCAATCCATCCTAGAAGGTACTTTTCTCCGATCCCCTTCTTTCTATCCATAGAATGTATACTATTTCGGAGATTTGAGGAACCCTTGTTTGAATCTTGTGTGTATTAGATTTAGGGAATTTTTGTTTGAATCTTGCATGTATTAGATTTGGGGAACCCTTGTTAGACTAGAATGTGGTTTGGATACATAGGTTGACATGTTATTTATATAGTTTGGATACATAGGTTGACATTTTATTTATATGGAAAAGATATTTGTATTGAATCTTGCATGAGGTAGGCTTAGTTTAGTTTATTGAAATTACATTTGTATTGGCAAGAATGGTTTGGATACATATGCTTTGTATTTTGCATCTAGTAGGCGTACTTTAGTTTATTTGTATTGAAAAGATAATCGTGTTGACAAGAAAGCTTTCTTTCAAAATTGTTAGGATGGTTTGGCTTCTCGATGATCACTGGGACAAACAACACCGGTCGTACGCTATGGCGGTGGAGCAGCAGGTAATAATGAAAGTGGCCTATTTTATGAATTTCGTATTTATTTCAAACACAAATGCCCCATATGTAATGTTATGAATTGTTTGTTTGTAGGCGCTTGCACCTTTGAAGCTTCGTTCTCACGGGGTCACCCTTGGGTGGATGCGCTATGATGAGCGATACACACCGTATGTAAGGGAGACAGGACTTCTCCCTTTCATTCATATGGTCAGACGGTCGACGCCACCCAACAATGCTCCAGCACTCACCGCACTTATTGATCATTGGCGGCCGGAGACACATAGTTTCCATCTACGGACCGGGGAGATGACAGTGACGCTCCAGGATATTGCTATGATCACCGGTCTTCCTATCGATGGGAATCCTCTATGTATGAGCACCGACTCCGATGGGTGGCGCGCGCAGATGCATGCCCTTATCGGTATGGTTCCTCCGGAGCCTCCGGAACCAGCAGCAGAAAACAAGAAGGAAAGAGTCGCAGCCGGTGCTACTTTCACGTGGATTACTGAGCACTTTGGTACTTGCCCACCGGAAGCTGATGAGGACACGGTCAAGATATATGCTCGTGTCTACATGTGGTATGTGATATCCAGGACTATTTTTGCTGATGGCACAGGCAAGAATGCTCCATGGATGTGGCTGAAGGCGTTGACCGTCTTCGATAGCAAATGGAGTTGGGGTTCGGCGACACTGGCTTACTTGTATAGACAGGTATGAAGTTGTTTCTTTTTCACTTCATTGCTACATTATGAATGCGATCTTGCTCTTAATTGAACCATGTTCTCTTTTATGTGCAGTTGGACGAAGCCTGTTGTAGGTCATCTGGAGGTATTGGTGGTTGTTTGCTCGCACTTTCCATATGGAGCTGGGAGCGTTTGCCGGTTGGACGTTCGAAGAAGGTGAAGTACGATGATTGGGACGACAAAGGCGACCTACTACGGCTACCCACTTGGGCTTACAAGTGGGATGTGATAAATGAGACGACAGATGATCCCTCGGTCATGTACAAGTTGTACCAGAGTGAGCTTGACGCGATCACGCCTGAGCAGGTGAATTGACATGGCATAAGTGATTATAATGCTTCTATTGCAACTCGATATCAATTTTGCATTCTATCCCATTTTGCAGGTGATATGGGAGCCGTATGGAACAGGAGATAGTTTTGGTGACCCTTTAGAGTTCAGGCTGAATCCGATGTGCACTAGGGATAGGGATCTCTGGCGTATGCGGTGCCCACTCATATGCAACTGGGCGGCTGAGCTTCACCTCCCACATCGAGTGCGCCGTCAGTTTGATTTGTTCCAGGCACATCCGCCGGAGTGGGAGGACACGGACAAGTTGCTACACGCGTAAGATATAATTAACCTTGAGTACTTAGCAGCTTCTCGGCGGTTTCGATGCTACTAATATTATGTTTCTAACTTGCAGGTTGGATAGGAAAAGGCGGCGGAAGATTAAGGATTGGGCCAAGCATCACAGAAAGTATGTCGTACAGTTTGCGCTTAGTGTGGAGCAAGCTAGGGCTGGAAAAGGAGTCCAGCTTCGTGAGCACTGCCCTGTAGCGTTCAACAACTATCTCACATGGTTTCTTACAAGTACCCGTGTGGAGGTATGCAAGCCGGCGTATGCTGAGGAGATTTTGGAAGAACCCACTGTTTTTGATGAGGTAGCCCAACACCAGTACAACGCATTAGTCAGGAAAGGCAACTCAGTGATCCCTTCAGCTCCAATGATGAACTTTGTGGTATTTGCCCTCTTTGCTTTTCATTCACACTATTCACATCTTCGCTTGCCTAACACGTTAATACCATTTCTGTTCATAGCGTGCCCAGATCAAGAAAGCAGCTGATGAGACCGAGACTATTCTTGAAACAACCCCGGCTGGCAAAAGCGATGGAGAAGGTGCACTTCGAGCATTCATCAAGGTTCACATCTCCTTCAAACTAGCACTTAACATGTGTTGCTACATTTGATGTCTCATTCACTTGTACATGTTGCAGCGCCAGGGCCAAAAGTTAAGGCGGCTATCAAACCTTTTTGGTTGTCGTGACCCCGAGTATGTATCATCAGAACGGTCTAGGTCGGCGACACCATCAGATCCCGCTTCGGGCCAGAGCCATGGTGATCATTTGGAGGATGAGGATGTGGGTGTGGTCACCCAAGAGGTATGGCATGAGCATATATATCCAATTGTTGATGCATTGCTAACTATATCCTCACACACGGTCTTTCCATATCTTTTGTTGATGCATAGGTTGCTGATGATGATATGACCTTGGGGGCGTACCAGGTTAGGTCTGCATACATACTAAAGCCTAGAAAGGGAATCAACAAGTACACACCTAAAGACTTCACCGAAAGAGGCAAAAGGACGGTCGGCACCTCGCGGATGGCGGCTTTGGATGACTATTTGGATGACGATGTCGATGACGTGGAGGAGCCGGAGCGGGAGCGTGTTCCTCTTCCTAGGAAGGTCAAGAAGTTAGCCAGCAAGAGGGGGGGGGCAGCCAAAAAGCGCTCAAGGAACTAGCTCTTCTTAGGAACCAGCCATAGTCCTTTATTTGTGGTAGCTCTATGTTGAACTTGATCCTCTTTGTATGTCTTAGTTATGTTGAACTTGGAGTTGACGTCTTAGCAATGTTGAACTTGGTCCTCTATGTTGCACTTGTTGTCTTAATAATGTTGAACTTGATCTTCATTAGCTTCACCATTAAAGCCCTCATCTTGATCATTCACATTGGCAGTCTCGACATGTTTGAACTGGTCTGGATCCTCGAGGGTGACCTCAACTCCCTGCTCAACCACATTGAACTCTGAACCATGACAATCACCCTCTGGGTGCACCAAGTCCCCCTCTCCCTTCCTCATCTCTACCTGATAATGATTCTGGTTGCAAGCTACAGCCACTGCAGCGCCTAGCACCGAGGCGCCACACTCTACAGTGCAACGCCTAGCTACTGGGCGTTGCACTGTACAGTGTGGCGCCTCGGTGCTAGGCGCTGCAGTGGCTATAGCTAGGCGTTGCACTGTAGAGTGTGGCGCCTCGGTGCTAGGCGCTGCAGTGGCTGTAGCTTACAAACAGAAAGTTTGCTCTCTGTTTAGCTCAGTCCATGTGTGCAACGCCTCAGCTCTAGGCGCTGCACTATACAGTGTGACGCCTGGTGCTGAGGCGCCACACTGTGCAGTGCAACGCCCAATAGCTAGGCGTTGCACCTGTACTTAGCAAATTTTTGGCACACGCACACATATTCCGATGAGGAGAGATAGTAGCTCACGACACATAGCAAGCAAAGAACTGTGACACATAGTAGTTCACGACACATAGTACTTCACGACACATACTAATTCATAATACATAGTACTTCATGACACATAGTAGATCAGAACCAAATCGAAGAGGAGAGATAGTAGTTCATGACACATAGTAGTTCACAACCAAATCGAAGAGGAGAGATAGTAGCTCATGACACATAGTAGTTCACCACCAAATCGAAGAGGAGAGATAGTAGTTCATGACATAGCTCTATTGCGTAGAGCAAGGCCCCTTTCCCTTCTTCTTCTTCTCTTCTTCCTCTTCCTCCTCCCTTTTCCTTATGAGGTGGGCCTCCTTAACCACCCTCTTCATGAATATCTTTTCCTCCCTCTCTTTTTTTTCAGCTGCAATTGCCCAAAGCTTCATGGTTCCTTCTTCAAAATCCTTTTGACGCTTCTTCTGTGCCTCCTCACATTTCCTCACCAATGCTTGCTCCCTAGCGCGCATCGCATTTGACGCTCTCTCTTCTTCCTTCCTCTTCTCCTCAAGCTCCTCATCCTTTTTCTTCTTTAGCTTGGCTGCATCCTCCTCTCTAAGCTTCTTGGCAGCCTTCTCCCACCATCCCGTCATCTCATCTTCGCCATCCTCCTTCATTGTTGGTTTGTTGGGTTGGGAAGCCGCCATACCTACAATGAGTGAAACATAATGGTTAGTAAAGACAATACAAACAAATGGAACATATGAAAAAAAATAACATATGGAAAACAAGAATATTTGAAACATTATAGTTAGTGAGCAACATACGGAAATGGTCCATCGAGGTATCCAAACATTCCTCTATAACGACCTTGCCCTTGTCCATCACCAAGGCCAAGACCATCACCACGGCCAACACCATCACCACGAGCTCTACCACCACCATGGCCTAGACTACCACCACCATGGCCTCTTGTAAGTCCTAGTTGCCGACCTCTTTGTTGCCTAGATCCTCTTTGACTAACACTTGGTTGGCTTGGCACTTATTGGCTACCACTTGGTTGGCTAGGCACTTGTTGGCTACCACTAGGTTGGCTCCCACTTGGTTGCCTTGGCACTTGTTGGCTACCACTAGGTTGGCTCCCACTTGGTTGCCTTGGCACTTGTTGGCTACCACTAGGTTGGCTCTCACTTGGTTGCCTTGGCACTTGTTGGCTACCACTAGGTTGGCTCCCACTTGGTTGCCTTGGCACTTGTTGGCTACCACGTTGTTGCCTTCGCACTTGTTGGCTACCTCTTGGTTGGCTTGGCACTTGTTGGCTACCACTTGGTTGGCTCCCTTGTGTAGCTCCTTGTTGGCTAGTGCTTGCATCATTTTTCTTGGACCTTTTCCTTGGTTTTGTACATTTTCTTTTGTTGTGGCCATGACCTTTGCATTCCCCACAACGGGAGCTCTCACGAGGCTCTTGGAATTGATCGTTTCCCGCTTCGCGGCGGCCACCATGGCCCCATCCGTCCATGTCGCCTCTAAAACGCTTTGTTTTACGTCTACCACGTTTAACAACCTTCAACTCCGGATCCGGCCATAGTTGAACTCCATGGTACTCTGGCCATTGTGATTGGTCAAAGTATGGGTGAAAGCGGGGAGCCCATGTTTTCTTGACCGTCATGATTGAGAACTCCAACTCCCTCACGATGCGTGGGTGATTGATGTCCACATTTCTAACGCGACCGGCGGTATACAAATGTGAGCATGGGAGATGAAGCAACAATGGCCTCCCGCAAGAGCAATCACATTGTGTTAACGACACCTTGAAAGCCCGACCTCCATGTTGCCGGCCATCGTTTGTGGTTCCTCCTGGCTCTTTCACTTCATACTTCCACTCTTCGTTGTCATATAATATAGCTTCTTCTGAGTTCGCCTTTCGTGATTGAAATTCTAACCATTCATCAACCTTGGGTGGGAACTTGTACTTGTACTTGCGCGGGTTCTCACCCGCTATCTGTGCATCAGTTTCCATTGAGTACTTTAGAAAGTACGCATTCATCTTGTCAAATGTGTATTGAACTATTGCCGTCACAGGTAATCCACGTGCACCTTTGAGCACCCTATTGAAGCATTCGGCCAGCTTGTCATTTGACCGTATCTTCGGCCATCTTCATCAAAAGCACGTGCCCACTTATTCCGGTGGGGAATGTGCCTATTCATAAAGTCTTGACCCCCGTGATCAAGTTTTTTGTGTGCGAGCAATTTGTTCAACAAAGTGGCGAACCGCTTCTCGGAGAAAGCAAGACAACAATCTTGAAGATCATCGGCCAACTCCTTAAGGCCACATGCCCTATAGAAGTTCGAACAAAAGTGCCTCATGCACCATCGATGGTGATATGGAGCATGCCCGGGAATGTCAATCTCCACTGCGTTAAGAATTCCTGCATGCCGATCCGATATGACACAAATTTTCCTTTGAGCGGGTAACACCTTCGTCCTCAAAAGACGCATAAACCACTCCCAGTTGTCATTGTTCTCCGCCTGCCAATGGCAACACCCGGTTATTGGCATCACTTGCTATCGCAACCAACAAGGTGCCCTTGTATTGTCCGGTCAAGAACGTGCCATCAATGGAGATGACCGGCCTACAGTGTTCGAAAGCCCTCACGCATTGCTCGAACGCCCAAAATGCACGGCCAAATACTCGGACTTTCTTTCCTTCATAAACCGTTGTTTGGTGCCCATGAGGCTCGACAACATGAACCATGCCCGGGTTTGTGGCGGCCATGGCTAACAACAACCTAGGGATTCGGTTGTATGCTTCCTCCCAAGTACCATACAACATCTTAAATGCGGCTTGCTTCGCCTTCCATGCCTTGCCGTACTTCACCTTGTAATGAAAGATGGCTTTCACAAGGTCAATGACATGTTGGACGCTCATTGTTGGAAGTGTGGATATTGAGTTGGAGAGCCTGTAAGCGATGAACTCAGACGTGAGTTGTCTGTGGTCTTGGGACACAATCTTGCCATCCACCCTTTTGCCTCGGCACATGTGAGTTGGCACACAACTCACTACGTGCCAAGCGGGACCTCCTTTCCATGGTCTTGCACGCACAATCCACGGACATATTTCATCTTCACATGCACATGCAACCGTGTAGCGCATATTGACGTCCGAATGCACCACCTTGTGTGGACGATAATGCGTAACCGAGTAGTTGTCGAGCCACATCTTCAATTCCAAGAAGGTTTCGAACTTACACCCTTTACCAATCCGGTTCTTGTCGTCTCCCAAATCACGGTGAGAGCTTGGCCTAACCCCAAGAGATATAGATTTGCCACCATCCACAACGGCTTCATCCGCGAGACTAACATCCTTGAACAATGGTGTCTTGTGATCCCGACCGAATACCTTCTCGAAAGCTTCGGCCTCCTTCACCGTGAACCCCTCCTCATCAACTTGTTCATCGGGACCTTCGTCATCCGAATCCGATGCATATGCACGGGAAAAAGGGATGGAATGGTCCATTGTCTCTTGCAAATGATATTTGTCAAGATCACCCACATTGTTGTCATGGAGATCAACTTCATTGTCATCGTCTGCATACTCATCATTGTCCTCTTACAAAGCTTCATCTTGGTTGTTTGTAAACGGGCTCAATATTGGCCTCACTTCTTGGGTCAAAAGAACAATTTCATCTCGCTTCAAGGGTGGGGGGCTACTAGCAACCAAAGGGGAGGGTTTCCGGTTCAAGTCCAAATGCAAATTTGAATCAACCTTCTTCGTTGCAAATAACTCAAGAGCCTTGTCAAGTGAATCGGCCACCGTTTCCTTGTATGCAACCCAACGTTGCTCTGAGTTGATACGCATTGTCTTCCAACGGATGTGCATTCCAAAACCTACATTATGCCTTCCCTCCAACTCAACGATATCACTAGGGTCCATCCAACTCAAATCTTTCCTCACTTGTTGCAAGAGCTCCGCATAGCTAGGACTACTATCAAACAACATATCTACCTCATCCGGATCCGGTTCAATATTGCCTTTCAAGAAGGCGTCTTTGTCCCCATGATGAACAAACACACATGTTCTTCCCATCCCTATAAGCATTCAAACAACACATCGTAACATTGCTTCCATGAGTACTAATTTAAGGATTAACACGGAATACGAACCCTAATACATATATATCAAACAACAACCCTAACCCTAACCATAACCCTAACCCTAACCATAACCCTAACAATAACCCTAACCATAACCCTAGCACCAACATAAGAACACCCATAAGAATAACTCTAACATACTAACAAAGCCTAATCATAGGAAATTGGCAAACAAAGATCTCACATCTCCATGCAAATCTCTAGATCCAACCAAAACTAGGGTTTCCGAAACTAGCATTACTTGGATCAAAACAAGGGATCGGAGAAGATTACCTTGAGGGAGGGTATGACTTTGAAATCCACGGACAAATTCTTCAAATTTGCAAGTTTTGGGAGAGGATTTGAGAGGGGGAGAGAGTGGGAGAGGGGGCAAAGCTCGGGTTGGGGTGTGTGGGGTGGGGGGAGTGGGGGAGGGGGGCCCAGCCGCTGGATAAGTCACAGTGCAGCGCCCGAACGCTAGGCGCTGCACATTACATGTGTGGCGCCTAGCTCTGAGGCGCTGCACTGCTGGGTGCGGGCCCAAGAATTGCCACGGTGGACTAGCGTGCAACGCCCCCGAGCTGTGCGCTGCACCGTAGGGTGTGGCGCCTGCGTGGCGGGCGCTACACAAAAAAATCAGTGCTGTGAAATAGTTTCACGGACAGTTTATTTTGTGAATTGATTTTGTCCACATGTCAAAATAGTCAAATTTGCCGACTGAAAGCACGCACTCCTATTGCCTGCTGGGTGCTGGCTATAGCTAGCTACTGTGCTCGCGGGAAGGGAACACGGGAAAACACAGGGCCGCAGCTTTGGGAGCGTAACCGGGCAGGCACTGTGACTGTGAGCGCTCGCCTGTTCCCGGTAATATAAGTCCGGCTCCAGCACTGACCGCCCCACTGGCCACTGGCACGTCCCGTCCTCCATTAATCTACTCCTTCCGCTTCAAATTACTCGTCGCAGAAATGAATGTATCTAGACTAGATACATTCATTTCTGCGACGAGTAATTTAGAACGGAGAAGTACCCGTTTAGCCCACCACGCCGGGGCAGGCAGACAGGCAGGCTGCTCGAGCAGTTCGCCTTCCCGCTGTGCCGGCAGCGCGAACACGTCGTGATTTGTGACGCGAGACGAGAGAGAGGCCAGCCAGCCGTAAACCGCGACCATGTCCATGTGGGCGCACCAGCGACGCATCACGGCCTCCGATGGCGGAGAAGAAAAGGAGTGGAAATCCGCGAGAAACCGGGTCGCATTTCGTCGCGGCCGCTGATGAGAACGATGCGTCGTCGGTCGGCCCATCGTGCGTGCGTCTACTGTGGACGGCATGGGGATGGGATATCCGGGTCAATTTTGGGTTGCTGATGATGCTCCGACGAGTATTGTGTTGTGTTGTGCTGCTCCTGTCTTTGAACTTGCGTGTGTTTTCTTTATGTTTCCACGGTGGGCACTGCCGTCTGTGGCCTGTGAATAAAGCCACTTTGAAAGTTTGAAAATAGAGGCAGAGGCGGCCACCATTGGCCTGGCACTGCACCATCCACCATGGGAGCTGCTGCTAGCTGGTATACTGGGACTAGCAGCAGCAGCAGCAGTGCTAGCTGATTAAAATACACTACTCTAGGACTAAGCCTGGTGTGCATGTGTATATGCGGGGCACGCACCGACTGCTGCTGCGGCGGCTTTGCGTGCATCCGACGATGCGTGTGGTGCTCAGTGGTAAGGCTTGATGTGAGTTCAGTTCTACACCTTCAGGCTTGAGACCATGTGAGCTCAGTTCAACAACATTATACTCCCTCCGTGAACTAACATAAGTGCGTTTAGATCACTACTTTAATATTCTATAAACGCTCTTATATTAATTTACGGATGAAGTACATATTCATCCATGAGTTTATTTTTAGAAAAGAAAGAAGACCCCCGGTCCCTGCATCTGGGCGATGCATACAGTCATTTTATTAATTATTTTCAAAAGACCTTACAAAGAAATATAACAGTAAGTCTGAAGCCACCGTCTAGACAACATCTGTTGCTACTCCTATTCATTTGATGAAGGGATGCTGATAGTCTGGGCCTAATACCAAACAGACCTTGCAGCCAAACCTAACATCTAAGACCTGCGTTTCCATCCAGGACGCCTGCCGGGTATGGGTCACCCACCGGTCCGGCGCACTCCTCAACCAGGACGCCTGCCGGGTATGAGGCCGCCGCAGCCACCTGCCACCAATCCATCTTCAGAGATGTACTGTTGCATCTACCTTGCCCGGTCTAGCTGCCGTTGACGCCACCACGACGCCAGACAACGCCACCATCCTGCGCTCGTCCATCAATACACGCCCAACAGCGAGACCCCGCTGCTCCATGCCGCTGAGACCCGCCATTGTCGACGTATCAGATGCAACGCCGCTCCTCCTTTGCGAATACCACCTTCTACCACTGGTCATATCCCCTCCACCTGTAGATCCACTGCACTCCCAACCGAGCCCCAGTGCCCCTGACGACACCTCCAGGAAGGTCACGATGCAAAAAGCGCCGCTGCCGCCAGATCCGAAAAGGATTGAAGGTTTTCACCCGGCCGGGGATCGGGGTGGGTAGATTGGGCCCTCAGCTGCGCCTTCATGAAGGAAAGCGGCGCCCATGAGCGTCGCCGCCGCCGGGCCGGCTAGACTGGCTAAGGTTTTCCCCGGACCCAAAGTACACCACCAGGGCTCACCACCACCGGAGCCTGCAGCAGCAAACCATCAGGACGACGACAGAGGCAGCAAGAGAAAGGGGAACCTCCAGATCTGACGCAATGGAGAACCACGCCATGGCCGGACTCCACCAGCGACCCGCCACCCACGTGGCCGAGCACGCTGGCCAGCGTCGCCTGCAGACGCCCAGCCGCCGGATGACGCCGCCTCGCCGATAGGGCCGCCGCCCAAGGATCCGTAGGCCACCGACGCGATACTCTAGCCTGCAGGCCGACGAGATCGATCCGGGCGCCGAGATCCCCGCCGCCACCTTCCCCGGCGTCCGCGAGGGACGGAAGGGAGATGAGGGGAGGCGGACGGCGATAGATGGGATTGCCCCCGAGTCGCCAGGGGCGACGCGAGGGCCGCGTGAGTTACGCGAGGGGGCTACTCGATGGACTGGTGCGTAGGGGGGATTTAATTCGACATTGATCTCCTTACATAAAGAAACATTTACATAAAGAAATAAAACCAGAGTTGCAAAACCGGTCCCTCTCTGCATTCTTGGCCTCGCTTTTGCTGCTTCATCCATGCAATGTTCTTTGATTCCCTGGGCCACTACTAATTGCTCGGTTGACCCCGTCGTTACGCATGCATGCATGCTGCCCTAAAATGAACTCGTCGGTTGGGAAAAAGGAAGATTCTGCTCCAATCCATGGATGATTGGTCCATAAAAGTGGGCATTTCTCCCTTTGAGTAAGGAACAAAGGAGGAATCAGGGACATGGCCCCTTTGATAAAGAAAATGGACTGTGTCAAGAAGCGATTACACTCACTCAGGTACAATTCTCAAAGAGAAATCGAATGCTGGCTAAACTCCCTCAGTTATTTTTCATCGTGATGTTTCATTTCCCTGGCCCGTGTGAGTGGACCCGATCATGCCGTTTCAACGGTGCAGCAGTGCAAGATGGCAAAGGGGGGCTGCGAAACTTAACTGCTGCGGTGAGCTTTCAGACATTACTTACATTGCCCGTACCGCTCCATAGTCAATGGTTTCAACAGTCCAAGGACCAGAAACCAAACCAAAATGGCCCCTATCTTCTCTGCCCACATTGTGTGCTCCTGCCAGCTTTTACGCAGCGTCCATGTCAAATGTCTCGCCACGCTTCTATTTCCCATAGGCCATATAGCCCGAGGAAAAAAGCATGAGAAAAAGGCGCATCATTAGCAATGATATGGTCATCAGAAAGATGCTCGGCTTAGAAGAAAAGTCGTGTGAAGCCATGCATCACCTAATGCAGACGGCTGCTGATAGGATCAACAGCGCCAATTAAGCTGACAAATGTGTTTTTTAGTGTACGTACTACCAAGGATGTTTGCCTGCCTTCCGAAGGCATCAACTTTACACCACGAGTGCTCACTCGCCTACTACTGCTCGCCTCCTTTACGTTTCGTCTGGGGAATGGCGCCACCACCGTGCCTCATGGCTGTCACGCGCCTTTCTATCTCTCTCTTCTCCGGTAGCATTTGCTAGTTGTACCACACACGTTATTCTTGTCAGGGTTTGGGTTGGTTTACCTGTGAATGAAGAGAGTTGGAAGGGTGAACGGAAGAGTGAATTTAGAAACTCACTATTTTCTGTTAAGTGGGCAGAAACTTTTCGTTTTCCATTAATTATTAGGAAGGAATTAAATTTGGCACAAACGTCCGAGACTGGAACGAATTACACTCTTGGCATATGACAGCATTGCCCACAAAATTAGGGCATCTATGATCACACATATCTAATATGATTTGTCAAACGTACGTGGACGGTGACCCATCATACCCTATATTTCACCATAAACAACCACAATAGCAATTTCACGATTGCCATTTTCATACAAAACCATGCAACAAGCAAGATCTACGTACAACTAAACTACTCGTCCACCTCGTTCAAGATGTTGATGAAGTTCATGCTACAGCCGCTAGCCTCATGGTCATTGGCGGCCGGGCGCACCTCGGACTCCTCACCAGGCTCCATGTCAGCGGAAATCTCATCAATCTCCCTGTTTCGTTGGCGGAGGAAGCGGCGGTTGGCCTCCACCTCCGCCTCCGACTGGATGGAGTCGAGGATGGCTTGCTGCTTCGTCGCTTCCTGCACTTGTGCCACCTCGTACTCCACCAGTGCCTCGAGCATGCCGAAGCTCGCATGTGTCGGATCTTTCTTATCTACCTTCTCCGCCATGGCGCCTCCTGCTCCTCCTCCTTCTCTCGTTGTGGTCAATCTGGAGGCAGGCCTGTAACCACTGCTCCGCAGTGAGCATGTTGTAGGTTGTGATCCTATGACACAACATGGTTCTTGGTTCACGTCGCCCCGATTGAAGGTGGTGGCGCGGAGGAGGGAAAGAGGGGACAAATGTGGATGAGCTAGGGTTGGGTTGCCATCGTCCGACTTATATAGCCGGACTTGTACCATCAGGTGGCTCGACGGAGCAGCGCCACACAACGCCATGAATGCATCCTCGCCGAGGACCGGAGAAGGCGCACGATGTTTTTTGTGTGTCTCCGCATGGGCCCTTTGTTAGGAAATATCTCTCTCTTAAGTGGTTTTGGTGTTTGATGATAATGCGTTTGCGGACAAATCGTTTGCATTGAGCTCTTCAGATATTCATTCATTGTCACGAGACTATTTATTCCCCTCGGAGCTTAAAGTGAAGATGGTGTAGTTCTCCTTTGCTTTTATTTTTGGTGGACCTGAGTCGTAGGAGATACCGTACTATCAAGAGGGGGTCCGCATCTGAAAAGGCTAGGGTGGAATCAATACGTACACATCTCTCTTGCACCCCCAGCTCCTTTCCTCATCTTGGAGGATCCTTTGTTATCGTGGAAGTGACTTAGAAGAAGGGCCAGCGGTAGTACCGCGGCCTGGAGCGGTAGTACTGCTCATTGCTATAGGCGGTAGTACCGCTGTACCAGCGGTAGTACCGCCCCACGCATCAGGCGGCAGTACCGCCCCAGTTCCGCGCTAGTACCGCCTCGACTCGAGATGGGCTGGTCTCGTGTCGGGTTCAACGGCAGTAGGAGCGGTAATACCGCTCGCAAGTGGTAGTAACGCACCTACCACCGCGGCTAGTGCCGCCTGCGCCCTCTCTCCCTTGTCCCCTCTTCCTCTGCAGCCGCTACTCGCAGTCACAGCGGTAGTACAGTTGCGGCCAGCGGTAGTACCATTCGCTGCGGGCTTAATGTGGAGATAACGGTTGGATTGTTTATCCCTCTATAAAAGGGGGTCTTCTTCCCTAAGAAGACCTATCTCTTTTCCCCCAAGCTCCATTGTTGCTCCAAAGCTCATTTTCGCCCGATCTCTCTTTCTAGCCAATCAAACTTGTTCATTTTATAGGGATTGGTTGAGAAGTCCTCGATCTACACTTCCACCAAGAGAAATTTGATTCCACCCACTAATCCCTTGTGGATCTTGTTACTCTCGGGTGTTTGAGCACCCTAAGCGGTTGAGGTCACCCCGGAGCCACATTCCATTGTGGCGAAGCTCCGTGGTTCGTTGGGAGCCTCCAATTCAGTTGTGGAGAGAGCCCCAACCTTGTTTGTAAAGGTCCGGTTGCCGTCTTCAAGGGCACCACTAGTGGAATCACGACATCTCGCGTTGTGTGAGGGCGTGAGGAGAATACGGTGGCCCTAATGGCTTCTTGGGGAGCATTGTGCCTCCACACCGCTGTGATAACCCACAAGTATAGGGGATCGAACAGTTTCCGAGGGTAGAGTATTCAACCCAGATTTATTGATTCGACACAAGGGGAGCCAAAGAATATTGTCAAGTATTAGCAGCTGAGTTGTCAATTCAACCACACCTGGAAACTTAACATCTGCAACAAGATATTTAGTAGCAAAGTAATATGATAGTAGTAGTAACGATAGCAAAAGTAACGGTAGCAAAAGTAATATTTTTGGGTTTTATAGTGATTGTAACAGTAGCAGCGGAAAAGTAAATAAGCGAAGAACAATATAGGAAAAGCTCGTAGGCATTGGATCGGTGATGGAGAATTATGCCGGATGCGATCGACCAGGTAACTGTCATAACATAGGGTGACACAGAACTAGCTCCAGTTCATCAATGTAATGTAGGCATGCATTCCGAATATAGTCATACGTGCTTATGGAAAAGAACTTGCATGACATCTTTTGTCCTACTCTCCTGTGGCAGCGGGGTCCTATTGGAAACTAAGGGATATTAAGGCCTCCTTTTAATAAAGTACCGGACCAAAGCATTAACACATAGTGAATACATGAACTCCTCAAACTACGGTCATCACCGGTAAGTATCCCGATTATTGTCACTTCGGGGTTAACGGATCATAACACATAATAGGTGATTATAGACTTGCAAGATAGGATCAAGAACTCTCATATATTGATGAAAACATAATAGGTTCAGATCTAAAATCATCGCACTTGGGCCCTAGTGACAAGCATTAAGCATAGCAAAGTCATAGCAACATCAATCTCAGAACATAGTGGATACTAGGGATCAAACCCTAACAAAACTAACTTGATTACATGATAAATCTCATCCAACCCATCACCGTCCAGCAAGCCTACGATGGAATTACTCACGCACGGCGGTGAGCATCATGAAATCGGTGATGGAGGAAGGTTGATGATGACGATGGCGACGGATTCCCCTCTCCGGAGCCCCGAACGGACTCCAGATCAGCCCTCCCGAGAGAGTTTAGGGCTTGCCGGCGGCTCCGTATCGTAAAACATGATGAATCCTTCTCCCTGGTTTTTTTTCTCCCCGAAAGTGAATATATGGAGTCAAGGTTGAGGTCGGTGGAGCATCAGGGGGCCAACGAGGCAGGGGGGCGCGCCTAGGGGGTAGGGTGCGCCCCCACCCTCGTGGATAGGGTGTGGGCCCCCTGATGTGGATCTTTCTTCCAGTATTTTTTATATATTCCAAAATAATTCTCCGTTGATTTCCAGGTCATTCCGAGAACTTTTATTTCTGCACAAAAATAACACCATGGCAATTTTGCTGAAAACAACGCCAGTCCGGGTTAGTTCCATTCAAATTATGCAAGTTAGAGTCCTAAACAAGGGCAAAAGTTTTTGGAAAAGTAGATACGGCGGAGACTTATCAACTCCCCCAAGCTTAAACCTTTGCTTGTCCTCAAGCAATTCAGTTGATAAACTAAAAGTGATAAAGAAAAACTTTTACAAACTCTGTTTGCTTTTGTTGTTGTAAATATGTAAAGCCAGCATTCAAGTTTTCAGCAAAGGTTATGAACTAACCATATTCACAATAACACTTAGGTCTCATGTTTACTCATATCAATGGCATAATCAACTAGCGAGCAATAATAATAAATCTCGGATGACAGCACTTTCTCAAAACAATCATGATATGATATGACAAGATGGTATCTCGCTAGCCATTTCTGAGACCGTAAAACATAAATGCAGAGCACCTTTAAAGATCAAGGACTGACTAGACATTGTAATTCATGGTAAAAGAGATCCAGTCACAGTCATACTCAATGTAAACTAACAGTAATTGATGCAAATGACAGCGGTGCTCCCCAACTGGTGCTTTTTAATAAGAGGATGATGACTCAACATAGAAGTAAATATATAGGCCCTTCACAGAGGGAAGCAGGGATTTGTAGAGGTGCCAGAGCTCGGTTTTGAAATAGATATGAATAATATTTTGAGCGGTATAATTTCATTATCAACATAACAACCGAGAGATTTCGATATCTTCCATGCTACACACATTATAGGCGGTTCCCAAACAGAATGGTAAAGTTTATACCCCCCTCCACCAACAAGCATCAATCCATGGCTTGCTCGAAACAACGAGTGCCTCCAACTAACAAGAGTCCCGGGGGAGTTTTGTTTGCAGTTATTTTGATTTGGTTTGCATAAAGCATGGGACTGGGCATCTCGGTGACCGGCCATTTTCTCGTGAGTGAGGAGCGGAGTCCACTCCTCTTCAGAATAACCCGCCTAGCATGGAAGATACAGACAGCCCTAGTTGATACATGAGCTATTTGAGCATACAAAACAGAATGTTTATTTGAAGGTTTAGAGTTTGGCACATACAAATTTACTTAGAACGGCAGGTAGATACCGTATACAGGTAGGTATGGTGGACTCATATGGAACAACTTTGGGGTTTATGGAGTTGGATGCACAAGCAGTATTCCCACTTAGTACAAGTGAAGGCTAGAAAAAGACTGGGAAGCGACCAGCTAGAGAGCGACAACAATCATGAACATGCATTAAAATTAATCAACACCGAATGCAAGCATGAGTAGGATATAATGCACCATGAACATAACTGTCGTAGAGGCTATGTTGATTTTGTTTCAACTACGTGCGTGAACATGTGCCAAGTCAAGCCACTCGAATCATTCAAAAGAGGATACCACCCCATCATACCACATCACAACCATTTTAATAGCATGTTGGCACGCAAGGTAAACCATTATAAGCTCCTAGATAACTAAGCATGGCATAAGCAACTACAATCTCTAATTGTCATTGCAAATATGTTTCTTTCATAATAGGATGAATCAGGAACGATGAACCAATCATATTTACAAAAACAAGAGAGGTCGAGTTCATACCAGCTTTTCTCATCTCAATAAGTTCATCATATAATCATCATTATTGCCTTTCACTTGCACACCGAATAGTGTGGATAATAATAATAGTGCATGTGCATTGGACTAAGCTGGAATCTGTAAGCATTCAATTCAAGAGAGAAGACAAGGTAATATGGGCTCTTTGTTAGATCAATCAATAATGCATATGAGAGCCACTCAAAATTTTCATTATGGTCTTCTCCTCTCGACCCCCAAAGAACAAGAAAAGAAATAAAAGTATTTACACGGGAAAGCTCCCAACAAGCAAAAGAAGAATGAGAAATCTTTTTGGGTTTTCTTTTTAATTACTACTACAGACATGGAAAGTAAACTAACTAAAAGCTACAACTAATTTTTTTTGTTTTTTCTTAAGGTTTATCAAACACACAAGGAGAAAGCATAAAAGGGAAGTAAACTAGCATGGATGATACAATGAAAAAGTATGAGCACCGACAAATAGCATGAATGTGTGAACAGGAATGTAATGTCGGTGAGAGATACGTACTCCCCCAAGCTTAGGCTTTTGGCCTAAGTTAGTCTATGGCCACGGCTGGCCTGGCGAATATCCAAAGTAATAGTTGGGGTCATACTGAGAAGGATCCCCCTGGTGCCACTGGTTGGCGATCTCTTCCGGATTCCACTGATAAACAGACCGCCGGTGAGGATCAAATTGTGGTTCCGGCTCTGTCTATGTAGCTGGTGTGGGGTTTCGGTAGGCGTGAATGGCCTCCGGCGGAACAAGGTACTTGCGTGCAGATAAGTCAAACAAGGAAGGAGCAGGCAAAGTAATAGTCTTAGGGTGATTTTTATCAAATACCAGCTTGTACTTAAGCATCTTTTCCTTATTCTTAACGATAAAATCATGTGCTACCATACTCTTATAGTCTAGAAAAACAGGAGGCAACAACTTTTCTTCTTTCTCATAATGCATAATAGGTATGTTAAAGTGTGCAGCGAGGCGCGGGGCGAAGATGCCTCCAAGGACGGGGCCCTTAGTACGGTTAAGATTTAACCACTTTGCAACAATAGCGCCCATACTAAATGTATCATCATGGAACAAGGCATGGCACAAAATAACAATATCAGGGGCACTAAGGTTGCCACAGTTTCCGTGACCAATTAAGCATCTACTAGCAAATATAGCGAAGTAACGTAAAACAGGAAAATGTATGCTAGTAATTCTTGCATCGGAAACCTTCCTCGTTTCCCCTACAACAATTGTATCAATAAACCCTTCCACATCGTCACGGGGTGGTTCCTCTACACTGCCCTCAAAAGGGATCAAACAAACCCGACAAAAATCATGAAGTGACATCTCCTTATGCTCATCATATAAATAAAATTCCATCGTAGGTGGTGAGCTCCTAGCCTGGAAATGAAAGTTTTGCACAAAGATATTGGTGAGTAAAAGATACTATTCGTGTTGGTCGTGGAGGAAGGCGGTGAGGCCTGCATTCTCAGCCAATTCATAGAAATCATCATAAATCCCGACCGCTCTCAAGAAATCATCACAAGACCATTCACACGGCCGAACCTTCGCGGTGCGAGGGAGATTATACTTGGGCTTCTTGTTCTCTTCACTTTGTTTATCCTTCGAGCTTCGGCTCGATGAGCCCCTCAAAAATCTCTTCATCTTTTTCTGAAATTTTTAGCAACTTAAAATAAAAGTGAACCAAACTCAACAAAATTGATATCAATTACTCCTACAAGTGCCTAGAGGCAATATCATGCATTAAAACTACTTTTGACCATATAAATTTGACATGCAAGCTCAAGAACAGGGTCATCTAAGCAGCAAAAAATTGCAATAAATAAAGCACTAAAACAAAAACTAATTGGACCATTGGAGGAGTCACATACCCAAGAACAATCCCATAAAGCAGTTTTGTGAATGGAGCTTTGAGCTAGGAGATCGAAAATGCCAGTAAGATGAGCTAGAACTCGGGTTTGAGCTGGTGGTTTTTTTGGGAAGAAGAAGGAGTGTGTGGTAGCTGTAATAAGTGGAGGGGAGCCACCATGGGCCCATGAGGTAGGGGGCGCGCCCTGGACCCTCGTGGCCAGGTGCTTTCTCCCCCTGCTGTGTTCTCAGTGCCAGATATTCTCAAATATTCTAGAAAAAATCATATTTAAATTTCAGGGCATTTAGAGAACTTTATTTTCGGGGTATTTTTCATTGCATGGATAATTCAGAAAACAGACAGAAAATGCTATTTTTGCTTTATTTAATGTGAATAACATAAAGTAAAAAGAGGGTACAGAGAGTTGTGTTTTCTAAATTCATCCATCTCATGCTCATCAAAAGGAATCCACTAACAAGGTTGATCAAGTCTTGTTAACAAACTCATTCTGAATTGCATGAAACCGGAGAATTTTTGAATAACAGTAGGTTACCTCAACGGGGATATGCATGTCCCCAACAATAAGAATATCATATTTCTTCTTGACAGTAGGAAGAGGAAATTCAAAACCTCCAATAGTAATTGTTGAAAATTTTCCAATAGAATTGATACTGTGGACTTGAGGTTGTTTCCTCGGAAAGTGTACTGTATGCTCATTACCATTAACATGAAAAGTGACATTGCCTTTGGTGCAATCAATAACAGCCCCTGTAGTATTCATAAAGGCTCTTCCAAGAATAATAGACATACTATCGTCCTTGGGAATATCAAGAATAACAAAGTCCGTTAAAATAGTAACGTTTGCAACCACAACAGGCACATCCTCACAAATACCGACAGGTATAGCAGTTGATTTATCAGCCATTTGCAAAGATATTTCAGTAGGTGTCGACTTATTCAAATCAAGTCTACGATATAAAGATAGAGGCATAACACTAACACCGGCTCCAAGATCACATAAAGCTGTTTTAACATAGCTTCTTTTAATGGAGCATGGTATAGTTGCTACTCCTGGATCTCCAAGTTTCTTTGGTATTCCACCCTTAAAAGTATAATTAGCAAGCATGGTGGAAATTTCAGCTTCCGGTATCTTTCTCTTATTTGTAACAATATCCTTCATATACTTAGCATAAGGATTCATTTTAAGCATATCAGTTAAACGCATATGCAAAAAGATAGGTCTAATCATTTCAGCAAAGCGCTCAAAATCCTCATCATCCTTTTTCTTGGATGGTTTAGGAGGAAAAGGCATGGGTTTCTGAACCCATGGTTCTCTTTCTTTACCGTGCTTCCTAGCAACAAAGTCTCTCTTATCATAACGTTGATTCTTTGATTGTGAGTTATCAAGATCAACATCAGGTTCAATCTCTACATCATTGTCATTGCTAGGTTGAGCGTCAACATGAACATCATCATTAACATTATCACTAGGTTCATGTTCATTACCAGCTTGTGTTTCAGCATCAGAAATAGAAATATCATTGGGATTCTCAGGTGTGTCAATAACAGGTTCACTAGAAGAATGCAAAGTCCTATCATTTTTCTTTTTCTTCCTCTTAGAAGGACAAGGTGCATCAACGTTATTTCTCTGAGAATCCTTCTCAATTCTCTTAGGGTGGCCCTCATGATACAAAGGTTCCTGAGTCATTTTACCTCCTCTAGTTGCAACTCTAACAACAAAGTCATTATTTTTACTATTCAATTCATTGAGCAAATCATTCTCATCTTTAAGTACTTTCTACTTGAGTGGTAACCATAGAAGCATTTTTACTAATAAGTTTAAGTTCACCTTTAACATTAGCCATATAATCACTCAAGTGTTCAATCATATAAGCATTATGTTTCAATTGTCTACCAACATAAGCATTGAAATCTTCTTGCTTAACCATAAAGTTATCAAATTCATCCAAACATTGGCTAGCAAACTTAGCAGGAGGGATTTCAGCTTTATCATATCTATAGAGAGAATTTACCTTTACTACCTGTGTTGGGTTATCGAGACCGTGTGTTTCTTCAATAGGTGATGAATTAAGACCATGTATTTCTTCAACAGGAGGTAAATTCTTAACATCTTCAGCTTTTATACCTTTTTCTTTCATAGATTTCTTTGCCTCTTGCATATCTTCAGGACTGAGAAATAGAATACCCCTTTTCTTCAGAGTTGGCTTAGGAGTTGGTTCAGGAAGTGTCCAATTATTTTCATTGGTCTACATATTATTCAATAGAAATTCAACTTGATCAACAGTTCTTTCCCTGAAAACACAACCAGCACAACTATCCAGGTAATCTCTGGAAGTATCGGTTAGTCCATTATAAAAGATATCAAGTATTTCATTTTTCTTGAGAGGATGATCATGCAAAGCATTAAGTAATTGGAGAAGCCTTCCCCAAGCTTGTGGGAGACTCTCTTCTTCAATTTGCACAAAATTATATATTTCCTTTAAAGCAGCTTGTTTCTTATGAGCGGGGAAATATTTAGCAGAGAAGTAATAAATCATATCATGGGGACTACGCACACAACCAGGACTCACCCTTTAATGAGAACGAAAATAATTTAAGGATATAATAGTAGCGAGTTTTCTCATCATTAGTGAACAGAGTAGCTATATCATTTAATTTAGTAAGACATGCCACAACAGTTTCAGATTCATAGCCATAGAAAGGATCAGATTCAACCAAAGTAATTAACTCAGGATCAATAGAGAAATCATAATACTTATCAGTAATAAAGATAGGTGAAGTAGCATAAGCAGGATCATATTTCATTCTAGCATTCAAAAAAAATTCTTTCTGCTTGGCTAATAATTTCTTAAGATCTTTTCTATCATTGCAGGGAAGAAAGTCTCTAGCAGTTTCTTCATCCATAACATAACCCTCAGGAACAAGAGGCAATTCATATCTAGGGGGAGAATCTTCATCATCACTTTCATCAATATTATCAGTTTCAATAATTTCATTCTCTCTAGCCCTAGCAAGTTGTTCATCAAGAAAGTCACCAAGTGGCATAGTAGTATCAAGCATCGAAGTAGTTTCATCATAATTATCATGCATAGAAGAAGTGGCATCATCAATAACATGCGACGTATCAGAATTAATAGGAGAAGCAGGTTTAGGTGTCGCAATCTTACTCAAAACAGAAAGTGAATCAAGTGCAGAGCTAGATGGCAGTTCCTTACCTCCCCTCGTAGTTGAGGGAAAAATCTTGGTTCCTTGATCTTTCAAGTTCTTCATAATGATAACCAGATATAAATCCCAAGTGACTCAAATAATAGAGCTATGCTCCCCGGCAAAGGCGCCAGAAAATCTTCTTGATAACCCACAAGTATAGGGGATCGCAACAATTTTCGAGGGTAGAGTATTCAACCCAAATTTATTGATTCGCCACAAGGGGAGCCAAAGAATATTCTCAAGTATTAGCAGCTGAGTTGTCAATTCAACCACACCTGGAAACTTAATATCTGCAGCAAGGTATTTAGTAGCAAAGTAATATGATAGTAGTAGTAACGATAGCAAAAGTAACGGTAGCAAAAGTAATATTTTTGGGTTTTGTAGTGATTATAACAGTAGCAGCGGAAAAGTAAATAAGCAAAGAATAATATAGGAAAAGCTCGTAGGCATTGGATCGGTGATGGAGAATTATGCCGGATGCGACCGATCATGTAACAGTCACAACATAGGGTGACACAGAACTAGCTCCAGTTCATCAATGTAATGTAGGCATGTATTCCGAATATAGTCATACGTGCTTATGGAAAAGAACTTGCATGACATCTTTTGTCCTACCCTCCCGTGGCAGTGGGGTCCTATTGGAAACTAAGGGATATTAAGGCCTCCTTTTAATAGAGTACCGGACCAAAACATTAACACATAGTGAATACATGAACTCCTCAAACTACGGTCATCACCGGTAAGTGTCCCCATTATTGTCACTTCAGAGTTAACGGATCATAACACATAATAGGTGACTATAGACTTGCAAGATAGGATCAAGAACTCTCATATATTGATGAAAACATAATAGGTTCAGATCTGAAATCATGGCACTCGGGCCCTAGTGACAAGCATTAAGCATAGCAAAGTCATAGCAACATCAATCTCAGAACATAGTGGATACTAGGGATCAAACCCTAACAAAACTAACTCGATTACATGATAAATCTCATCCAACCCATCACCGTCCAGCAAGCCTATGATGGAATTACTCACACACGGCGGCGAGCATCATGAAATTGGTGATGGAGGAAGGTTGGTGATGACGATGGCGACGGATTCCCCTCTCTGGAGCCCCGAACGGACTCCAGATCATCCCTCCCGAGAGAGTTTAGGGCTTGGCGGCGGCTCCGTATCGTAAAACACGATGAATCCTTCTCCTTGGTTTTTTCTCCCCGAAAGTGAATATATGTAGCCAAGGTTGAGGTCGGTGGAGCGTCAGGGGGCCCACGAGGCAGGGGGCGCGCCCCCACCCTGGTGGACAGGGTGTGCGCCCCTGACGTGGATCTTTCTTCCAGTATTTTTATATATTCCAAAATAATTCTCCGTTGATTTTCAGGTCATTCCAAGAACTTTTATTTCTACACAAAAATAACACCATGGCAATTCGCTGAAAACAGCGTCAGTCCGGGTTAGTTCCATTCAAATTATGCAAGTTAGAGTCCAAAACAAGGGCAAAAGTGTTTGGAAAAGTAGATACGACGGAGACGTATCACGCTCCAACGTAGACATACTTCCCCTCAAAGGAAAGAAACTTTGGTAACACATCCTCGTCTCCACCGGCTTGACTCATGGTTATCTCTTACCTTTACTTTGTGCAAGCTTTTGGTGTGTTGTATCCTTTGCTTGCACTTTTTGTTGTTGTTGGCATCATATAAGTTGCTCACCTAGTTGCACATATAGACAACCTTTGTTGCTAACCCTAATTTGTTAAAAAAAAGTTAAAATTTGGTAGTTGCCTATTCACCCCCCTCTAGTCAACTGATATGTGTCCAACATATCTATAATTTTTTTATTGTTCCATGCTGTTATATTATCATTCTTGGATGTTTTACAATCATTTTATAATTATTTTATATCATTTTTGGTACTAACCTATTGAAATAGTGCCAAGTGCCAGTTGTTGTTTTTTGCTTGTTTTTTACATCGAAGAAAATCAATACCAAACGGAGTCCAAGCAGAACGAAACTTTTGGTTGAATTTTGATGGACCAGAAGACATCCAATGGGCCGGAGAAGCACCTGGGCGGTGTCCCGAGGGGGGCACAACCCACCAAGGCGCGCCTGGGCCCCCAGGCGCACCCAGGTGGGTTGTGCCCACCTCGGTTGCCTCCCGCACCGCCTCTTTTCTCTATAAATGCCCCAATATTCTAGAAACCCTAGGGGAGTCGACGAAAATAAATTCCAGCCGCCACAAGTTTCAGAAACACCAGATCCAATATAGACACCATCACGGAGGGGTTCATCATCCTGATTGGTGCATCTCCGATGATGCGTGAGTAGTCTTTTGTAGACCTACAGGTCCGTAGTTAGTAGCTAGATGGCTTCCTCTCTCTCTTTTGATTCTCAATACAATGGTCTCTTGGAGATCCATATGATGTAACTTTTTTTGCGGTGTGTTTGTTGGGATCCGATGAACTTTGAGTTTGTGATCAGATCTATGTTTTTATCCATTGAAGTTATTTGAGTCCTCTGATCTCTTTATATGCATGATTGCTTATAGCCTCACATTTCTTCTCTAATATTTGGGTTTTGTTTGGCCAACTTGATATATTTATCTTGCAATGGGAAGAGGTGGTTTGTGATGGGTTGGATCTTACGGTGCTTGATCCCAGTGACAGAAGGGGAACCAACATGTATGTATCGTTGCTATTAAGGTTAACAAGATGGGGTCTATTTCTACATAAATTGATCTTGTCTACATCATGTCATCGTTCTTATTGCATTACTCCATTTCTCCATGAACTTAATACACTAGATGCATGATGGATACCGGTCGATGTGTGGAGTAATAGTAGTAGATGCAGGCGGGAGTCGGTCTACTAATCTTGGACGATGCCTATATAATGATCATTGCCTGGATATCATCATGATTATTTGAAGTTCTATCAATTGCCCAACAGTAATTTGTTTACCCACCATTTGCTATTTTTCTCGAGAGAAGCCACTAGTGAAACCTACGGACCCTGGGTCTCTCCTTTATTATATTTGCCTTAGCGATCTATTTTTATTTGCTTTTATTTTTAGATCTATTAATCGAAAACCCCAAAAAAATCTTGCTGCCATTTTTATTTATTTATTTCATCTCGTGTTCCCGCGAGATCTATTTATCCAATCTACTACAATTTTACCTATCTTTTTACCCGTGAGGGATTGATATCCCCTTTCTTACGTCGGGTTGCAAGTATTTGTTCTTTGTGTGCAGGAGCTATTTACGTGGTGTTGCGTGGTTCTCCTACTAGTTCGATTAACTTGGTCTCATCACTGAGGGAAATACCTACCGTAGCTGTGCTGCATCATCCCTTCCTCTTTGGGGAAATACCGACGTAGTTCAAGCCGCAATCAAAAGGAATTTCTGGCGCCATTGCCAGGGAGACATCATCAACATCTACCAGGTTCCTAATCACAAATCTCATCTCCTTGCAATTTACATTATTTGCCATTTGGCTCTCGTTTTCCTCTCCCCCACTTCAAAAAAATTTCTCGTTTTATTCGCCCTCTTTTTCATTTGTCGTTTTCTTGTTGGATCTGTTTTTGAGTGCAATCTGGTTGCGGAATCACAATGACTCAAGAGAACACCAAGTTGTGTGATTTCTCCAATACCAACAACAATGATTTTATTAGCACTCCGATTGCTCCTCCCGTCACTAGTGCAGAGTCTTGTGATATTAATACCGCTTTGCTGAATCTTGTTATGAAAGATCAATTTTCTGGTACTCCTAATGAGGATGTCACATCCCATCTTAACACATTTGTGGGATTATGCGACATGCAAAAGAAAAAAGATGTGGACAATGATGTTGTGAAGTTGAAATTATTTCCGTTTTCTTTGCGAGATCGTGCAAAAATTTGGTTTTCTTCGTTGCCTCGCAATAGTATCAATTCTTGGGATAAATGCAAACATGCTTTTATTACTAAATATCTTCCACCGGCAAAATTATTTCCCTTAGAACCCAGATCATGAATTTCAAGCAACTTGAACATGAGCATGTTGCATAATCTTGGCAAAGGTTGAAATTAATGCTAAGGAATTGCCCAACTCATGGGATAAATCTTTGGATGATCATACAAATTTTCTATGCGGGGTTGAATTTTGTTTCTCGTAATCTTTTGGATTCCTCCGCAGGTGGTACTTTTATGGAAATTACTTTGGGTGAAGCCACCAAATTGCTTGATAATATGATGGCGAATTATTCACAATGGCATACCGAAAGAGCTCCTACTAGTAAAAAAGTTAATTCGGTTGAAGAAATTTCTTCTTTGAGTGAAAAAGTTGATGCTCTTATGACATTGGTTGCTAATAAAAGTGCTCCTGATGATTTTAATGATGTGCCTTTGTCTACTTTGATTGAGCAAAATAGTGATGCCATAGATGTGAATTTTATCTCTCGAAATAATTTCAATAACAATGCTTATAGAGGTAATTTTAATCCCAGGCCTTTTCCTAGTAATTCCTCTAGTAATTATGGTAATTCCTATGTTAATCCTTCTTATAATAATAAGAGGAACACCTCTTATCTTGAGAATAATATTAAAGAATTTATCAATACGCAAAAAGTTTTCAACGCTACAATAGAAGAAAACGTGAATAAGATTGATGATATGTCTATAAGTATTGATAAAATTTCTCATGATGTAGAAAATCTCAAGATGAATATTTTTGTGCCTAAGGTTGAAGAATTAATTAAAGCTATTTATGTTTCTATGGATGAGAGTAAGAAAAGAACCGCTATGCTTACCGCTAGAAAAGTATTTTTAGAAAAAGCGTTTTCTAGTGATTACTTTCATAAAACTGATGAAGATCTTAAAATGATTAGTGTTTCCTCTATTGATTCCTTGTTTAGTAAAATTAAGATTGATAATAAAGGGACTAAAGAAGAGTCAACTTTAGCTAGAAGGCGTCCCGATAATTAGGAGGGTGAAAATCTTGTTGAGAAAATTGATAAAAGTGGTTTGGAGAGGTCAAAAGTTTAATTAGCTATGTGCCCACTCTTTTGGATTACAAAGACTTTAATTATGATAGTTGCTCTTTGATTGATTGTATTTCTTTGTTGCAATCCATGATAAATTCACCCCATGCTTATGAACAAAACTAAACTTTTACTAAACATATTGATGATGCTATGATGAGAGCTTTTGAAGAAAAGTTGGAATTAGATATTTGTATTCCTAAAAAAATTTATGATGAATGGGAACCTCCTATCAAAGTCAAGATTAAAAATTATGAGTGATTTGCGTTATGTGACTTGGGTGCTAGTGTTTCTATAATTCCGAAATCTTTATGTGATGTGCTTTCTTACCGATATTGAGGAGTGTTCTCTAAATTTGCACTTGGCGGATTGTACTATTAAAAAGCCTATGGGAAGAATTAATGATGTTCTTATTCTTGCAAATAGAAATTATATGCCCATAGAATTTATTGTTCTTGATATCGATTGCAATCCGTCTTGACCAATTTTTCCTGGTAGACCATTTTTACGTACTATTGGTGCCGTGATTGATATGAAAGAAGGCAATATTAAGTTTCAATTTCCACTAAGGAAGGGTATGGAACACTTCCCTAGAACTAGAATTAAGCCACCTCATGAAACAATCATGAGGGCATCATATGGATCTAGAAACAAAGATGACAACACTTAGATCCTTTGCATCATGCCTAACTAGGGGCATAAAACAATAGCGCTTGTTGGGAGGCAATTGATATGTCTCCGACGTATCTGTAATTTTTGATTGTTCCATACTGTCATTGTCGGTGTCAAAACCGGCGGATCTCGGGTAGGGGGTCCCGAACTGTGCGTCTAAGGCGGATGGTAACAGGAGGCAGGGAACATGATGTTTTACCCAGGTTCGGGCCCTCTTGATGGAGGTAAAACCCTACGTCCTGCTTGATTTATTCTTGATGATATGGGTATTACAAGAGTTGATCTACAACGAGATCGGAGAGGCTAAACCCTAGAAGCTAGCCTATGGTATGATTGTATGTTGTCCTACGAACTAAAACCCTCCAGTTTATATAGACACTGGAGGGGGTTAGGGTTACACAAGGTCGGTTACAAAGGAGGAGATATACATATCCGTATTGCCAACTTGCCTTCCACGCCAAGTAGAGTCCTATCCGGACATGGGACGAAGTCTTCAATCTTGTATCTTCATAGTCCAACAGTCCGGCCAAAGGATATAGTCCGGCTGTCCGGAGACCCCCTAATCCAGGACTCCCTCAGTAGCCCCTGAACCAGGCTTCAATGACGATGAGTCCGGCGCGCAGTGTTGTCTTCGGCATTACAAGGCGGGTTCCTCCTCCTGATACACCACAAAATAGTTCGAATAAAAGGATAGTGTTCGACCCTGCAAAATAAGTTCCACATACCACCGTAGAGAGAATAATACTTCCACAAATCTAATCTGCTGACACGTTTTGGCAAGATGACATCATGCCATGGCTCGGTGATTATTCGAACCGTTTTTCTTTAACTAGCCCCACACATAACGCGAGGCAGTTTCTTGACACGTCTTGTCAGAGCAGAGATCATGTCCCCCTTATTATGGGATTCTCATCAATACAGTCGTGGGTAACCCAACCGTGCCTAGGACTCCTAGATTTTAGGCAAGTCCCAAACGGCCACGAGGAGGACGCTTGATATTCACCCTCTTTATAAAGTGTCAAGGCTTTTACTTTTTTCCTCCCGTGCTCAATCGAGTCCTTTCCCCGCCTCGAGTTCTAACACCCAAAGCCCAGGTCAGGTGCTTTGGACCTTCAATCATGTCCGGATCCAGCCTCCAGGGCCTGTGGATGCCCTCCTTTATGACGGAAGAGGATATCAAGAAGTTGAGGGAGGCAATATACCTGACCGCCGAAGTCTCACATCGGTTGCCCGCCCAATGGCAGGTCGTCCCTACTCCTGAACCCAATGAAGACGTCGTGTTCATCTCCCACTTCCTCCGAGGACTAGGCCTCACTCTGGATCCCTTCGTTAGGGGTTTAATGTTCTATTACGGGCTTGATTTCCACAATCTAGCCCCGGATTCCTTTCTCCACATCTCTACATTTATTATCGTATGTGAGGCCTTCCTCCGCATTACACCTCACTTCGGCCTGTGGCTCAAGACCTTTGATGTGAAGCCGAAGACGGTCGAGGGGCAGTATGCAGCGTGCGGGGGGGCATTAATAAGCAAGATAGTTGGAGCTCCGTGGCCAAAAGGTTCCTTTCCAGAGATGTCCGGATTATGGCAACGGGAGTGGTTCTACGCCACCGCTCCCAGAAGTGCCAAGTGGGTAGCTTCCTGTGGGAGTCCTGGATTAGGGGGTGTCCGGATAGCCGGACTATAACCTTTGGCCGAACTCTCGGACTATGAAGATACAAGATTGAAGACTTCGTCCCGTGTCCGGATGGGACTTTGCTTGGCGTGGAAGGCAATCTTGGCAATACAGATATGTAGATCTCCTCCCATTGTAACCGACTCTGTGTAACCCTAGCCCTCTCCGGTGTCTATATAAACCGGAGGGTTTTAGTCCATAGGACGAACAACAATCATACCATAGGCTAGCTTCTAGGGTTTAGACTCTTTGATCTCGTGGTAGATCTACTCTTGTACTACCCATATCATCAATATTAATCAAGCAGGAGTAGGTTTTACCTCCATCGAGAGGGCCCGAACCTGGGTAAAAACATTGTGTCCCTTGTCTCCTGTTACCATCCGCCTAGACGCACAGTTTGGGACCCCCTACTCGAGATCCGCCGGTTTCAACACTGACATTGGTGCTTTCATTGAGAGTTCCTCTGTGTTGTCACCTTTAGGCCCGATGGCTCCTTCGATCATCAACAACGATGCGCTCCAGGGTGAGACCTTTCTCCCCGGACAGATCTTCGTGTTCGGCGGCTTTGCACTGTGGGCTAATTCGATTGGCCATCTGGAGTAGATTGAAAGCTACGCCCCTGGCCATCAGGTCAGATTTGGAAGTTTGAACTACACGGCCGACATCCGCGGAGACTTGATCTTCGACGGATTCGAGCCACAGCCGGGCGCGCCGCACTGTCACGATGGGTATGACCTAGCTCTGCCGCCGAACAGTACCCTAGATTCCGCGCCCGCATCAGCTCCGACCCTTAGCTTGGAGCCAACTGCCCCGATCGAGGACGGGTGGCTAGACACCGCCTCGGGGGCTGCAGTCTCAATGGCGATCGAGCCGAACACTAGCCTCATCTCTGCGAAGCCCGTGACTCCAAGGTGCCGGACTCTTTTCCGGACTCTGAACCTTTCGTGCCCCTGCCAATCGAATCCGATTGGGCGCCGATCATGGAATTCACCACCGCAGATATCTTTCAGCACTCGCCCTTCGGCGACATTCTGAATTCACTAAGGTCTCTCTCTTTGTCATGAGAGCCCTGGCCGGACTATGGCCAGCAGGATTGGGATGCGGACGACGAAGAAATTCGACGCCCACCCACCACCCACTTCGTAGCCACTGTCGATGATTTAACCGACATGCTCGACTTCGACTCCAAAGACATCGACGATATGGACGACGATGTAGGAGACGAACATGAACCAGCGCCTATAGGGCACTGGAAAGCCACCTCGTCATATGACATATATATGGTGGATACACCCAAAGAAGGCAATGGCGACGAAACAAGGGGATGACCCCTCCAAGAAGCAACCCAAGCGCCGGCGTCAGCGGCGCCGCTCTAACTCCCGCCAAAGCAAAAACGGTGATGCCGGCACGAGAGATAATAACACCCCAGACAGTGCCGAAGATAATTCCCTCCAACAAGATTCAGCGCAGGAGGATGGAGAAGCCAACCCCTCTGAGAGAGCGGCAGACAGAGAAGAAGAGGATGATAATTACATGCCTCCCTCTGAAGACGAGGCAAGCCTCGGCGACGACGAATTTGTCATGCCTGAGGATCCCGTCGAACAAGAGCACTTTAAGTGCAGGCTTATGGCCACGGCGAGTAGCCTTAAGAAAAAACAGCAACAACTTAGAGCTGATCAAGACTTGCTAGCCGACAGATGGACGGAAGTCCTTGCGGCCGAGGAATACGAACTCGAATGCCCCTCCAAGAGCTACCCAAAGCGCAGGTTGCTACCCTGTTTAGAGGAGGAAGCACTTAAACCTACATCACCAGCGCATGATGCGGCTGACCGGCCACCTCACGGCCGCGACAGAGAGTCCTCCCGGCCCTCCACTCAAGCCGCACCCCGGCGTCGCTCAAAAAATACCAAGGCACGGGGAAATGATCTAGACGTGCGAGATATGTTGGAAGACAGGGCAAGGCAAACAAGATCGATCTATGGATCGCGTGGGCGCCCCACGACACGAGACGATAACCGTCACGCCGGATACAGTAAATCCGGCCGGGCCGAACACGGCAGACAAAGCTCATTTGAGCTACATCGTGATATAGCCCAGTACAGAGGCGCCGCACACCCACTATGCTTCACAGATGAAGTAATGGATCATCAAATCCCAGAGGGTTTCAAACCCGTAAACATTGAATCATATGATGGCACAACAGATCCCGCGGTATGGATCGAGGATTATCTCCTTCATATCCACATGGCCCGTGGCGATGATCTACACGCCATCAAATACCTCCCACTCAAGCTTAAAGGACCAGCTCGGCATTGGCTTAACAGCCTGCCAGCAGAATCAATTGGTTGTTGGGAGGACCTGGAAGCCGCATTCCTCGACAATTTCCAGGGCACTTATGTGCGACCACCAAACGCCGATGACCTGAGCCACATAATTCAGCAGCCAGAAGAATCTGCCAGACAATTCTGGACACGGTTCCTAACCAAGAAAAATCAAATCGTCGACTGTCCGGACGCAGAGGCCCTAGCAGCCTTCAAGCATAACATCTGTCACGAGTGGCTTGCCCGGCACCTTGGACAGGAAAAGCTGAAATCTATGGCAGCCCTCATGACACTCATGACCCGCTTTTGCGCGAGAGAAGACAGCTGGCTGGCTCGTAGCAATAACATGACCAATATCCCTGGTAATTTGGATGCCAAGGACAGCAATGGCAGGTCGCGTCGCAACAAGCACAAGCGCCACATTAACAGCGACAACGCTGAATATACGACAGTTAACGCCGGATTCAAAGGCTCTAAGCCCGGTCAGCGGAAAAAGCCATTTAAGAGGAACACTCCGGGCCCATCCAGTTTGGACCATATACTCGATCGCTCGTGCCAGATACATGGCACCCCCGAAAAACCAGCCAATCACAGCAACAGGGATTGTTGGGTGTTCAAGCAGGCCGGCAAGTTAAATGCCGAAAAGAGAGACAAGGGGCTGCACAGCGATGAGGACGAAGAGCCCCGGCCGCCGAACAATAGTGGACAGAAGGGCTTCCCCCAAAAGTGTGGACGGTGAACATGATATACGCAACCCACATCCCCAAAAGGGAGCGGAAGCATGCACTCGTGGACGTATACGCGTTGGAGCCAGTCGCCCCAAAGTTCAACCCATGGTCCTCCTGCCCGATCACTTTTGATCAAAGGGACCACCCCACTAGCATCCGCCATGGCATGTTTGCCGCATTGGTTCTAGACCTAATCATTGACGGATTTTGCCTCACTAGAGTCCTTATGGACGGCGGCAGCAGCCCGAACCTGCATTATCAGGATACAGTGCGGAAAATGGGCATAGATCCCTCAAGGATTAAACCCACAAAAACAACCTTTAAAGGCGTCATACCAGGTGTAGAGGCCAACTGTACAAGCTCAGTTACACTTGAAGTGGTCTTCGGATCCCCGGATAATTTCCGAAGCGAGGAGTTAATCTTCGACATCCCGTTCCGCGGTGGCTATCACGCACTGCTCGGACGAACCGCATTTGCAAAGTTCAATGCCGTGCCGCACTACGCATATCTCAAGCTCAAGATGCCAGGCCCTCGAGGAGTCATTACGGTCAATGGAAACACCAAACGCTCTCTCCGAACAGAGGAGCACACGGCGGCCCTCGCAGCAGAAGTGCAAAGCAGCCTCTCAAGGCAATTCTCCAGTCCGGCTATTAAACGTCCGGACACCGTCAAGCGCGCCCGGAGTAACCTACAACAAGACCGCCTGGCACGTTCCGAGCAAGCATAGCAATACGGCCCCAACCCCATCCCTCGCGAAACTGCGAAATCAGTACTACGCATACATAACTACGCTTTGAAAATACCATGGGCACAGGGGGAGGTGCATGACCACGGCACACCCAAAAATGCGGCTCAACCGCACTAGGGGCTCCCGATTTTGTCATTATTTCCTACTTTTAGGACTCCACTCTTCGGAAGGCCTGTCCGACAGTACAACGGCCGAACACACAATGCAACAACCAAGGAGGCAGAAAGCTACGTCGAATTCCCAGGTGGTCTCTATAACGAGCAAAATACCTGTCTTACATACCGTCTCGCAGCTCGCCCCTGGAGGGGGACATGTCAAATAGTCCCATCTCTTGCTTATCACACTATTTTTATTGTTCTTCTTTCACATCAGCCTTTTAAAATAAACAATGCTTAGCTTCAGCTTATTATTGCATTCCCTATTCATTTCTTTTTTCAATACATATGTTCAGTTATGACATTTAGCACCCGTACACTTTGGTACAGTCCATACGCCAGGGGCTCAAGCACCCCATAATACGGCGTGAGAAGTCCGAACACTTTCACAAAGTGCGGCCCTCCGAACTTATAGCATTATATGCATCAGCTCCAAATCATGTCTTTGGTCAATAGTTGGGTTTGCCCGGCTCCCATGTTTTGGTACCTTACGTTCTGCTATATCGGCTAAGGTAGCACTGGGAGAACTACTGTGATTGTGCCTCGGTTGAGCTGGGCTAAGCACCTCACTAGAGAAAGCTAAAACTGACTGTCATGATAGGGCGAGAGCTGGTCGCTGTTCGGGAGGTTTCGAGTCCCTAAAGACTTATGCCGCTTAGAGCGAGGAGTCGGCTTTGTCCGGCCTAGGCGTGTATAGCGCCCTGAACTCGGTCTTCCGAACACTAGGGGCTTCGCCGAAATTTAAAATTATAGAATTCTCTGGCTAAGTGAGAGTGATAATGCATTATAGTCTGATTGCCTTGTTCGTTGTGCTGAGCTCCTCCCTCGAAGGACCCAAGAATGGGAAAAAGAGTGCTCAGGTTTATCCCGAACACCCCAGCACTCGTGGCATGGGGGTAGAAGCCGACGACTCGCCATCTCTCAGACTCGGTAAACGGCCGCATAGAAGGTAATATTTTAAATTAAAACAAGCGTTGCATAGCGCATATGAACAAGTTTTCAGCGCACAGGATAAAACGAACAAGTTCACTCAAATATTACATCTTTGGAACATTCGTCCGCACAAGGCGGGCGCCCTTCAGGGCGCCCTCATAATACATCTCGGGGGGGGGGGGGGGGGGGGGGGGGCGATGCTCCTTGGCCTGCGGTGGCCCGTCCTTCACAAGCTTCTCCACATCCATCTTGCCCCAGTGCACTTTAGCACGGGCAAGCGCCCTACGGGCGCCTTCGATGCAGACGGAGCGCTTGACGACTTCAAGCCACGGACAGGCATCCACCAGCCGCCTTACCAACCTGAAGTAGCTCCCAGGCAGGGCCTATCCAGGCCACAGCCGAACTATAAGGCCCTTCATGGCCTGTTCGGCCACCTTATGGAGCTCGACCAGTTGCTTCAGCTGGTCGCTCAACGGCATCGAGTGTCCGGCCTCAGCATACTGAGACCAGAACACCTTCTCCGTTGAGCTGCCCTCCTCGGCCCGGTAGAAGGCGGCGGCATCTGACACGCTACGGGGCAAATCCGCGAATGCTCCTGGAGAGCTCTGGATTCGGGTAAGTAACAAGAAATTCACTTTCACGTGCTTGCTTTGCATAAAGAATGCCTTACCCGCCGCTATCTTCTTCATCGCCTCAACTTCCTGGAGGGCTTTCTGGGCTTCGGCCTTGGCAGGCTTGGCGCTTTCAAGGGCCTCCGCGAGCTCAGACTCTCGCGTCTTTGAGTCAAGCTCCAAACTCTCATGTTTTTTCATGAGCCTGGATCTCTTGCTGCACCTCACCAACCCGCGCCTCATGTTTCTCCCGCTCGGTGCGCTCCGTGGCTGCCTTCTTTTTGGTCTCAGAAAGCACTTGCTTAAGGGTAGCCACCTCAGTCGTGGCCCCTAGGACACCAATAGCGATCCTGTCATTTTTTGCAACTGCATCTTTTTAAATATACTCCACAAGGTATTACTTACCTTCTTTTTCCTCAAGCTCCTTTTTAGCAAGGCCGAGCTCTTGCTCGGACCGCTCGAGGCTCTACTTCAGCGCATCCACCTCCGCAGTCAGTGCAGCAGAGGCCAGCAACGAAGCCTACAAACGCATATTGACTTAATTATGTTAGACTCCTGCGAATGTTGTTAGATCCTATATTTGGCTTTTCTTTCCGAATGCCAAACAGAGCATCAGGGGCTACTGTCTATGTGGTAATATTTTCACATATTTTTCACATACCTCAAAGCCTGTTAGCAGGCTGGCACAGGCTTTAGTCAGCCCGCTTTTGGCGGACTGAACCTTCTGGATCACCGCACTCATAATAGTGCGGTGCTCCTCGTCGATGGAGGCGCCGTTAAGAACCTCCAGCAAATTATCCGGTGCCTCCGGTTGGATGGAGGTCACCGACGTCGTAGGCTTGCCCTTCTTACTAGGGGGCCGCCTGCCGGACTCCGGAACCATTGAAGGTTCCGGTGCGGTGTCCGGCCCAGGGCCGGACATGGAGCCCTTGGGGTTTTTTCCCCTTTGCGCCTGGAGTCCGGGAGGTCGCCTTGCGGTGCCTCCAGGACCACCTCCTCCTGGCTTGGAACCTTTTGGGACAACACCTCGGCGTCGTCCGTAGGGCGGGGGGAGGTAGCGGTCGGATGTGAAAAACTATTCACATCCGACGAATCCAGGGAGCCGCTCGACGACACGCCGAGCCGGGCTTTGGGCGGACTGCATAATTATATTCTGCGTCAGGAGAAGCTATGCAATAAAGGAACGCCATGAGTCACTCAGGTATCCGAATACTTACGATTTTGCCAGGGGCTTGGCCCTGAGCGGCCACTCCTCTTCGCCGTCGTCGGCGTTGATGGAGTAGTCCGTAGGAAGGGTCCTCCCTTTCTTGGACCCTCCGGCCTCCCCAGTTGGGGCGGCCTTCCTTTTCTTTTCTCCCCCTGCTGGGGAAGAAACCTCTCTTTCCTCCTCCTCGTCTTCGTTGGAGGAGTGCGCCTCGGAGTCATCGGACGATGAGTCCGACTCCACCGGGCGCCGGGAACTCTTCCGGGTTCCTGTGGCCTTCTTCTTGGCCTTCTTCTCCGGCACCACGTAAGGTATCGGAACCAGCAGCTCCGCCAAGCGGGTGTCCGCTGGGTCTTCGGGCAAAGGAGCCGGACAGTTGATCTGTTCGGCCGTCCTCTGCCAGTCCTGTCAAAGGCATGGGGGCTTAGATCCCGCATAGAGTCAAACTATGAAAGACAAATATCCTGTAAGAGGTAAAAACAGCTTACCGCGTTGGCTTGACGCTGCGCGCTGAATCCGCGATCCTCGATAGCAGATGCGGGAGCCTCGGCGCCCTTGAATAGCACCTTCCAGGCATCTTCGTACATTGTGTCGAAGAGCCTGCTCAGAGTTCGGTGCTGGGCCGGGTTGAACTCCCACAAGCTGAAATCCCGTTGTTGGCATGGGAGGATCCAGCGGATGAGCATGACCTGGACTACGTTAACAAGTTTGAGCTTCTTGCTCACCAGGTTTTGGACGCATGTTTGGAGTCCGGTCAGCTCTCCTTTTTTACCCCACGGCAGGCCCTTATCTTTCCAGGAGGTGAGCGGTATAGGGATTCTGGATCGGAACTCGGGGGCTGTGACCCATTGAGGGTCACGCGGCTCGGTGATGTAGAACCACCCCGATTGCCACCCCTTTATGGTCTCCATGAAGGAGCCCTCGAGCCATAGGACGTTGGGCATCTTGCCCACAATGGCGCCTCCGCACTCCGCCTGGCGGCCGCCCACTACCTTCGGCTTGACATTGAAGGTCTTCAGCCATAGGCCGAAGTGGGGCTGGATGCAGAGGAAGGCCTCGCACACGAGGATCGATGAACGCCGAGATGTTGAGGATGAAGTTCGGGGCCAGATCGTGGAAGTCCAGGCCGTAGTAGAACATGAGTCCCCGGACAAATGGGTGGAGAGGGAAGCCTAGTCCGCGGAGGAAATGGGTGAGGAACACCACCCTCTCATGGGGCCTGGGGGTGGGGATGAGCTGCCCCTCGTCTGGGAGCCGGTGCGCGATGTCGTCAGACAAGTACCCGGCTTTCCTCAGCTTCTTGATGTGTCCCTCCGTAACGGAGGAGACCATCCACTTGCCTCCCGCTCCGGACATGGCTGGAGAAGGTTGAGGTGGGGAATGCGGACTTGGGCTGGAGCTTGAGTGCGCGAAAATGGATGAGCAAAGGAGGAAGAAGGCGTGGATGGAAAGGCGGATCCTTATCCCCTTATATGGGCGGACGAAACTATGCGTCCCCACCCAGCCTGGTAAAACTCGCTTATCTCCCAAGCGCCGTAATCAATGGCGCGGTTGGGTTACCCACGCCCGTATTGATGAGAATCCCGGGATAAGGGGACACGATCTCTGCTTCGACAAGACGTGCCAAGGAAACCGCCTCGCAAAACGCGCTGAGGTGGGACAGTAAAAACGGTTCAAATAAAGGCTTGGCTGTGTGATGACACGCTACGGAATACGTCAGCAGATTAGATTTGTGTAAATATTATTCTCTCTATGGCAATATGTGGAGGAACTTATTTTGCAGAGCCGGACACTATCCTTGTGTTCAAAATCTTCTATGAAGTATTCGGAGGAGGAACCCGCCTTGCAATGCCGAAGACAATCTGCGCACCGGACTCGTCGTCATTGAAGCCTGGTTCAGGGGCTACTGTGGGAGTCCTGGATTAGGGGGTGTCCGGATAGCCAGACTATAACCTTTGGCCGGACTCTCGGACTATGAAGATACAAGATTGAAGACTTCATCCCGTGTCCGGATGGGACTTTCCTTGGCGTGGAAGGCAAGCTTGGCAATACGGATATGTAGATCTCCTCCTATTGTAACCGACTCTGTGTAACCCTAGCCCTCTCCGGTGACTATATAAACCGGAGGGTTTTAGTCCATAGGACGAACAAAAATCATACCATAGGCTAGCTTCTAGGGTTTAGCCTCTTTGATCTCGTGGTAGATCTACTCTTGTACTACCCATATCATCAATATTAATCAAGCAGGAGTAGGGTTTTACCTCCATCAAGAGGGCCCGAACCTGGGTAAAAACATTGTGTCCCTTGTCTCCTGTTACCATCCGCCTAGACGCATAGTTCGGGACCCCCTACCCGAGATCCGCATTACCCCTCACTTCGGCCTGTGGCTCAAGACCTTTCATGTGAAGCCGAAGACGGTCGAGGGGCAGTATGCAGCGTGCGGGGGGGCATTAATAAGCAAGATAGTTGGAGCTCAGTGGCCAAAAGGTTCCTTTCCAGAGATGTCCGGATTATGGCAATGGGAGTGGTTCTACGTCATCGCTCCCAGAAGTGCCAAGTGGGTAGCTTCCCCCGCCTTTCGCTCGGGCCCTCCACCACAACTGATGTCATGGATCAGTAGGGGGCTGAGCTGGGGTCCAGCCAGGGATGTGCCCATACTGCAGAGCCGCATCTGAGATCTCTTCGAGGGAGATTTTAGTTTGGTCATGGTAGTGCAAGTCATGCTGGTTCGTCAAGTCCAGCCTTGCAAACGCCGGCCCCTCCGCTTGTGGGAATTCAACCTAGAAGGACCATGCGCTATTCAGAATTTCCTCGGCCTGACGCACGAGGAGATGTACAAGTCGTTCTTCGGACCCCAAATAGAGTGTCCGGACACCTCCGAGGACGTGGGCCTGAGCAGCAACCGCACCGCGGCCCAAGTAAGTAATCCTCTAGCTGAACACACTGTCTTTCATTCATCATGACGTCATTCTGAAGAATCGGTTTTTGACCAGGACTGGATAACAAAGGCGAAGATGATCCGGTGTTCGGCCCCCCTTCCCGAAGGCTTGGACAATCCGGTGCTGGAAAAGATGCTCGAGCCAGCACCTTGCCCGGTGCCCTCAAAGGAAGATGAAGGGGGGAATAAAGAGGGCGAAAGCGGGCCTCCACCGCTACCTATTCCAACCGAGGGAACGAGCGCCTTCGTGAGGGAGGATAACCAAGGGGGAGAATCTGACGTACCATCGCCCCGGGGGAGGAAGAGGACTACCTCTGAAGATCCGGAAACCAAGGTCTCCAAACGGGAGAAGAAAACTCCACCAGAGGGTCCTGCCTCGGAGGGTGCTCTTGCCGCACAAACTCCATGCGGGGATCAGCCCTCTAACGAGTTGTAAGTAATCAAAAAGTACTTAATAGCGAATATATACTACCTTACTTCTGAGAAAAATAACCGAAGCATTTATCTTGCAGTTCGGATCTCAGCCCTTCTCAGCACAGCTCGTCTTCGGGGGATCTTCTTCCGGAGATGATGGAGAGCGAAACACCTCCCCTGGACTCCCTGGCTCAAGAAGCAGGCGACCTTGAAGTGTCATCATGGAGAGTTTCTCCGGATCCGGCAAGGCCGGAAGGTAATCCCATGGTCACCCGAAGCCCTCAGTATCTGGCTCTTGAAGAGAGCAATCAAAAGAGTCTGGCACCATCTAGTATGCGTTCGGACGTACTGAAGGGTCTTCTAGAGTGGGCGACTATCTCAGAAGAGCACCGTACATTAATGTGTGCGGTGATTGAAAGGATTTCGTCCGCCGAAAACGGGTTGCATGAAGCCTTTATGGGTCTACTGACGGGCTTTGAGGTACGTGAAATGATATACATTTGTGATCGTACCACGCATTTTAGGTGTGCCCTGTGTAGATAGTAGCCCCTGAGACTCTGGTCGTCGTCGAGAACGGCGACGAACGGAGGATCATATTCCCAGGTAATAACTAGACCGCCTTTATGTGCAGGTGTCTGAAGCTCCGGTGGCTAGCCAAACTGATGGGGTTGCCTAACTAAAGCGGCAACTGGATGCGGCGGATGCCGACATCGAGCTTGTTAACAAGCGGCTTGACGAGGCCCGGGGTAGGTGATATTTATAGTGGATGTCACATAGTAAGAGCAGCGTGATGCCATTATCTTTAATATGTTGTGACTGCAGATGGAGCTGCCACCGTGGAGGCCTTGCGGGCGGAGCTTGCCCGAGCCAAGGAGCAAGCAAGTAGTAGTAATGTGGCCACTTTGAAGGCGGCCGAAGAGTTGAGAGCCGAGAAGGCCGCTCATAGAGAGAGCAAAGAGAAAATGGCCAAAATGGCTGTGAAGTTAAAAGACACTGCCGACCGCTACCAGTTTCTTGAAGAAGAAAACCGGGCGAAGGCTACTGACCTTGAAAAGGCCACAATGGCGACCAAAGACACCCGCTCTGAAATGAGAGCGAAGAAGGAGGAACTGCATGAAGCCAAGGACATTGTGGCTGGGAAGCCCTTTATGCTGCGGAGGAAGTCGGCGATCCGCGGTATGCCCCTCTGGATCGGTTGTGGAGTTCGGCCGACGCATATATGGACTTAGCGGCAAGCGTTGTCGATGCGGCCGAATACTTCCGAGATCAAACAGATCGTGAAGTGGACAAGCTGTTCTGGTCGCAATTTAACGTTCCAGAGCATCCGCTTCCATTGACTGATCAACTTGCCGAATGGGCCGAACTCAATAGATTGTCCGGACTCGCCATGAGGTCTGTCGTGGATCATCCGTGGCCGGAAAGGCCAAAGCCGAACAGTTATTTTAGCTTGGTGCAACAGTTCCTTGGTGCGGTGCCATGCATTAATGCGATGAAGAGGTCGGCGTGCATAGAAGGCTCGCGGATGGCCCTTTCCCGTGTCAAAACATACTGGGCGGAGATGGATGCCACCACTGTCGTGGCGCAGGGTTCCGCCATAGGCCGAGTGGCTGCCGAGCACTATTTTGAAGAAGTTCTTGAGGGCGCTTTGTTCGATAGAGGCCCAGTGCTCGAAGAATGTTATGTTTGAGTAACATGTATTACCATTGTAAAAACAACGTTTTATTGAATTTATCAAGGCTGTATTTATACTTTTGCTCGAAAGTATTGTGATGCCTCATGTGCGGCTGTTTATGTATAGATGTATATAACCTGAAAGATTGCAGTCGTCGGCTTCAGCCCCCACGCATATAATGCGGGGGTGTTCGCAGAAGACGCGTATTCACACTTAATCCAACGTCTTGGTCCTAATAATGAGGTGATAGCGCAGCGAACTAGGCAACCGGACTATAATGCTTTAACACTTTCACTTAGCCATAGGAGTTTGACAGTGGGGCTACTAGATAGCCCCTGGTGGCTCCGCACTTGTCGGGATTCGGGGTGCGTACATGCCTGGCCGGGAAACGGCCCTTCGTTAATGCGGAGGAATCCCGAAGATTCCAATAAGTCATCGAGTGGTTGACCAGTCTCACGCTATATCATGACAGTCAGTTTTCGGCTTTCTCTACTGAGGTGCTCGTCCGGATGAACCAGGGCACAATCGGAGTAGTTCTCCTGGTGCCGCCTTAGCCGATAGAGCGGAACGTAAGGCAGCGAAACACAGGAGCCGGGCAAACCCAACATTTAACCAAAGACATGATTCGGAGCTGATGCATATAAGGCCAAACTCGCGACGCCGAACACTCCCTAAGATATTCGGTCTTTATGGTATAAACCGGGTCTAAACAGTACCCTTTGTAATAAGCCCCTGGTGTCCAGGTACGTGCATTATTCTGGCGTGGCCACATGCCAAGACATCAACATCCTTCTCGACTGTACTGAGAATCCGAGGGATGTAAATCAACAAGAGACAGAAAAAAAGGTTTACGCAAGGTCTTAATCTACAAAGAATCCTTGGAACGGGTCCCTGCTGCACGTTTGCGCCTGTGTTTCCGTTGTGCCGTATCCTAGACGGGTGTAGCACGATGGTCATCTGAAAAAGAGAGGAACTTAATTGAAAAGTTGCCGTGCAAAAGTTAAGTAATACTAAATAAACAGTATATAGTTGAAAATGAGTAAAGGTGAGCCTTATTGCCACTTTTGTGCGCGCGTTGAGCCCCTTGTATTGTAATAGGGGTATAGCCATCAAACCTGTATTAATTACATATAGCTAAGCCGGACTCATCTAGCTGTGTCCGTGGTCTTAACGACCTGTCAAATGCTTGAGTTGGTGAGGCGCTTAGTGCGCGGCGGCCAAGGCGGCCACACCGTCTTCGGCGTGCAAGGAGCGCTCAATATTTCCATTTACTGTAATGAAGCCGCGTGGACCGGGCATCTTGAGCTTGAGGGAAGCGTAGTGCGGTATTGCGTTAAAGCGAGCGAAAGCTTCGCGTCTGAGTAGTGCTTGATAGCCACTTTGGAACGGAGCGACGTGGAAAGTTAAATTTTTGACGAGGAAGTTATCGAGGAAGCCGAATATAAAGTCTAGTAGCAGGGAGCCCCTGCAGTGAGCCTCCGGGCTTGGCGTTACTCCTTTAAAGGCAGCATTGCTGCGGCAAATTTTTGTTGGGTCTATCCCCATTTTGCGGACTGTGTCCTGATATATCAGATTTAAACTGCTGCCGCCGTCCATTAGGACTCGGGTGAAGTGGTATCCGTCAATTATTGGATCTAATACCAAGGCAGCCCATCCTACACGCCGGATACTTGCCGAGTAATCCCGATGGTCAAAAGGTGATCGGTTGGGACGACCAGTGGCAGAGCTCCGCGGTGATAGGCCCTGGGGCATGTTCCTCTAAAGGTGCCGCTTTGTTTCTCCCTTTTATCACGTGTAACACGTTGACTGTTTTGACTTCTGGTGGGAATTTCTTCTACTCCCATGTGCTTTGCTTGTGAGGTTCGTCCTCGTCTTCCCTTGGTGTATCCTGCCCCTTGTGTTCGGCGTTGAGCTTGCCGGACTGTTTGAAAACCCAACATTCTCTGTGGGTATGACTTACAGGTTTATCAGGGGTGCTATGGATCTGACATATTTGGTCCAGAATTTTGTTTAGGCTAGACAGTTCGTCTCTGTTGCCTTTGGAGGGCGGCTTCTTCTGGCCTGGCCGAGAGCTTCTAAATCCAGCGTTTACCGCCGTGCTCTTCGGGCCGTCTTCCTTATTCCGGCGCTTATTCTTGCTGCGTCGTGATTTCCCGTTTCCATCCCTGACTTCGGATGTACTTGGGTCGCTGGTGCTGCATCTGGCTAACCAACTATCCTCGCCCACGCAAAAACGGGTCATGAGGCTTGTTAATGCTGGCATTGTTCTCGGCTTTTCTTGACCGAGGTGTCTGGCAAGCCATTCGTCTCGGACACTATGCTTGAAAGCTGCTAAGGCTTCAGCGTCTGGACAGTCGACTATTTGGTTCTTTTTGGTGAGGAACCTGTTCCAAAGTTTTCAGGCTGACTCACCGGGCTGTTGAGTTATATGACTTAAATCGTCTGCATCCGGTGGTTGGACATATGTCCCTTGAAAATTTGCCCGAAAGGCGTCTTTGAGCTCTTCCCAGCTTCTGATGGAGTTTTCAGGGAGGCTTTTAAGCCAGTGCCGAGCTGGCCCTTTCAGCTTGAGGGGTAAGTACTTGATGGCGTGGAGATCATCTCCTCGAGCCATATGGATATGGAGGATGTAGTCCTCAATCCAGATCCCAGGGTCTGTTGTTCCATCGTACGCCTCTATGTTTACGAGTTTGAATCCCTCTGGAAATTCATGATCCAGCACCTCGTCGGTAAAACATAGAGGGTGTGCGGCACCCCTGTATTTGGGTGTACCGTGGTGTTCGGATGTTTGTTGTGTTGTATTGTATGTTGGAGCGCGCTTGCGTGGTCCATAGATGGATCTGGTTGCACCGTCCTTTTGATGCGAGCCCTTACGCGGATCGCGTACTGGTTTATGTGCAGCGTCGTTTGCCTCTTTATGTTGGCTACGAGGTCGTCTATCTGACCGTATGGCCGTTTTATTTTTTAATTGTGGAGGATCTAAGGCCTCCTCATCAAATTCAGGTAGCAACTTTCGCTTCGGATAGCTCTTGGTGTGGCGATTACTGCCATACTTCGCTGCAGTGTTGAGTACTTCACTCCATTTGATTTTGAGTGTGTCTTGTGCAGCCTTGAGCCTTTGCTTCTGTTTTTTCAGGCTACTCGCCGTGGCAACAAGCCTTTGGTGGGCGTTGTGTTGCTCCTGGCGCCTGTCCGGTGTGGTGTCGTCTGGACTGTTATCTTCGACGGAGTCGGGTTGTTCGGTTTGATTCCCCATGTTGCCCTGGTCGGGCGATGGTTCACCCTGCTCTATCGCTGGGTCTATATGATCGTTATTTCTGCCGAGGCGGGATTTGGAGCGGCGTTTACGCCGCCGCTTTGACTGCTTCTCGAGGGAACAACCCTTCGCTGCATCCTTCCGTTCCTCGTCGTTGTTTTCTTTGGGTGTGTCCACGATGTATACGTCATGTGATGAAGTGGGCATCCAGTGCCCTGTGGGCAGTGGTTCCTGTTTGTCTCCTGCATCGTCGTCCATACCGTCGATGTCTTCGGAGTCGAAGTCGAGCATGTCAGTTAAGTCATCGACAGTGGCTACTAAGTGGGTGGTGGGTGGGCGACGGATTTCTTCGTCATCCGCATTCCAATCTTGCCGGGCGTAGTTCAGCCAGGACTCTCCTGACAAGGAGAGAGACGTTAATGAGTTCAGTATGTCGCCAAAGGGCGAGTGCTGAAAAATATCCACGGAGGTAAACTCCATGATCGGCGCCCAATCGGATTCGACAGGAACGGGCGCAGGCGGTTCGGAGTCCATGGCCGGAGAAGGATCCGGCAGTTTGGCAACACGGCTCTCGTGAAGGGTAAGGTCGATATTTGGCTCGATCGCCGTAGAGGATACGACCTCCGTGGCGGGGTCTATCCACCCGTCCACGGATGGCGCGACTGGCTCCGAATTGAGGGTCGGAGCGGCTGCCGGTGCGATTTCTTGAACGCTGTCCGATGGTAGAGCTAGATCATACTCATCGTGACCGCGTGGCACACAAGGCAGGGGCTCGAATCCGTCGAAGAGCAAGTCTTCGCGGATATTGGCCGTGTGGTTTAAGCTTCCAAACCTAACCTGGTGGCCAGGGGCGCAACTTTCGATCTGCTCCAGATGGCCAAGCGAGTTGGCCCGTAGTGCGAAGCCGCCGGACACAAAGATCTGTCTGGGGAGAAAAATCTCACCCTGGACTACATCGCTATTGATGATCGTAGGAGCCATCAAGCCTAACTGCGACGACACAGAGGAACTCTCAATGAAAGCAGCAATGTCGGTGTCAAAACCGTCGGATCTCGGGTAGGGGGTCCCGAACTGTGCGTCTAAGGCGGATGGTAACCGAAGGCAGGGAACACGATGTTTTACCCAGGTTCGGGCCCTCTTGATGGAGATAAAACCCTACGTCCTGCTTGATTTATTCTTGATGATATGGGTATTACAAGAGTTGATCTACCATGAGATCGGAGAGGCTAAACCCTAGAAGCTAGCCTATGGTATGATTGTATGTTGTCCTACGGACTAAAACCCTCCGGTTTCTATAGACACCGGAGGGGGTTAGGGTTACACAAGGTCGGTTACAAAGGAGGATATATACATAGCCGTATTGCCTAGCTTGCCATCCACGCCAAGTAGAGTCCTATCCGGACACGGGACAAAGTCGTCAATCTTGTATCTTCATAGTCCAACAGTCCGGCCAAAGGATATAGTCTGACTGTTCGGAGACCCCCTAATCCAGGACTCCCTCGGTTATATTATCAATTTTTGATGTTTTATTATCATTTTATAGTCATTTTATATCATTTTTTGGTACTAACCTATTGACATAGTGCCAAGTGCCAGTTGATGTTTTCTGCATATTTTTTACATCGCAGGAAATCAATACCAAACGGAGTCCAAACGCAACGAAACTTTTTGGAGATATTTTTTGGACCAGAAGACAACCAATGGGTCGAAGAAGCACCTGGGGGGGGTGCTCCGAGGGCAGCACAACCCACCAGGGCACGCCAGGTGGCCCAGGCGCGCCCTGGTGGGTTGTGCCCACCTCGGGTGCCCCCTGAACCGCCTCTTTGCTCCATAAGTAACCCAAAATTCCAGAAACCCTAGGGGAGTTGACGAAAATCAATTCCAGCCGCCGCAGAGTCCAGATCCACCAAATCTAATCTAGACACCATCACAGAGGGGTTCACCACTTCCATTGGTGCCTCTCCGATGATGCGTGGGTAGTTCTTTGTAGACCTTCGGGTCCGTAGTTAGTAGCTAGATGCCTTCCTCTCTCTCGTTCAATTCTCAATACAATGGTCTCTTGGAGATCCATATGATGTAACTCTTTTTGCAGTGTGTTTGTTGGGATTGGATAAACTTTGAGTTTATGATCAGATTTTTTTGCAGTATCTTTTTATCCATGAAAGTTATTTGAATCTTCTTTGATCTATTATATACATGATTTCTTATAGCCTCGTATTTCTTCTCTGATATTTGTGTTTTGTTTGGCCAACTTGATCTATTTATCTTGCAATGCGAAGAGGTGCTTTGTAGTGGGTTCGATCTTACGGTGCTTGATCCCAGTGACAGAAGGGGAACTGACACGTATGTATCTTTGCTACTAAGGATAAAACGATGGGGTCTATCTCTATTTAGGTAGATCTTGTCTACATCATGACATCGTTCTTATTGCATTACTCTGTTTCCCCATGAACTTAATACACTAGATGCATGCTAGATAGCGGTCAATGTGTGGAGTAATAGTAGTAGATGCAGGCAGGAGTCAGTCTACTAATCTTGGACGTGATGCCTATATAATGATCATTGCCTGGATATCATCATGATTATTTGAAGTTCTATCAATTGCCCAACAGTAATTTGTTTACCCATCGTTTGTTATTTTTCTCGAGAGAAGCCACTAGTGAAACCTACGGCCCCGGATCTCTTCTTTAATATATTTGTCTTCGCGATCTATTTTATTTGCCTTTTGTTTTCAGATCTATTAAAACAGGAATACAAAAATACCTTGATGCAATTTATTCTCATTTATTTTATTTGTTGTTCGATCTATCAATCTACTACAATTTATTCACGTCATTTTGCCAATTTCTGGCACCGTTACACGAAAGGGATTGACAACCCCTTTAATACGTTGGTTTGCGAGTAGTTGTTATTTGTGTGCAGGCGCCGCTTACGTGTTGTTGCTTGGTTCTCCTACTGGTTCGGTAACCTTGATCTCATCGGTGAGGGAAATACCTACCATCGATGTGCTGCATCATCCCTTCTTCTTTGGGGAAATACCGACGTAGCTTCAAGCCACATCAGCAACCCAATGAATAAAATTTATTGTTGTCTTTTTCTTTCTGTTCTTGAGTGTTTGCACAATTATGCTACTGTTATGATTGTGTTTTTTGTGTTTTAATTAGTGTTTGTGCCAAGTAAAGCCTTTAGGATCATGTTGGGTGATAGTTGATTTGATCTTGCTGAAAAACAGAAACTTTTGCACCCAAAAAAATAATTTTCATTTTGAACAAAAGCGTGATAAATTACCGATTGTTTTTTCAAAAGATTAATACACAAATTTCTCATGTTGTCCTCATTTTTCAGAATTTTTGGAGTTACAGAAGTATTTGAAATCTCCATATTTCCACAGACTGTTCTGTTTTTGTCAGATTCTATTTTCTTTGCATTGTGTGCTTGTTTTGATGATTCTATGGTTTTATTTGAAGAGTTTTTGCCATAGAAAAGTTGGAATATAGTATACATAATGTGAAAATAAAATATGAATGATTTTGCAACAGTACTTATAGCAATGATTTGCTTTCTTATACTAACGGATCTCACGAAGGTTTTGTTGAGTTTTGTGTGATTGAAGTTTTTAAGTTTTGGGTGACTTTACGATGGATGAAGGAATAAGAATTAGCAAAAGGCTAAGATTGGGGATGCCCATGGCACCCCAGATAATATTCAAGAAGTATCAAGCAACTAAGCTTGGGGATGCCCCCGAGTGGCATCCCCTCTTTCTTCTACGAACCATTGGTATTTTACTTGAAAGTATATTTTTATTCGTCACATATTATGAGTTTTGCCTTGAGCATCTTGTATGATATGAGTCTTTGCTTGTTTTGCTATGTGTTCTTAGTCATGAATCTTTGCTGGAGACACCTATTTGAGAGAGCCAAAATTATGGCATGACTTGTTAGAATTGCTCTCTATGCTTCACTTAAATCTTTTTTGAGCTATGGAATTGCTCTAGTGCTTCACTTATATCTTTTTGAGCACGGTGTGCTTTAGTATTTTTGGAGAAATTCTCTCTTGCTTCACTTAAATTATTTTGAGAGAAAAAAATTTATGCTCATGATCTTCACTTATATTTGTTTGAGCTTATCAAAAGCAACACATGAAACTAGTCGCAAAGTGATAGATATCCAAGGAGGATATAATAAAAACTTTCATGAAGATCATTGGACAAAATAAACTTGATTCCTTGTAATAGTTTTGAGATATGTTGATATAATATGTGAGTCATGTTCATGAGTAATTATGCTTTAGTAAGAATATTGGTGTTAAGATTTTTGTTTCCCTATGCAAGCACGAAAGTCAATAATTATGCAATGAAATTACATCCTACTTGTGGTGCATTATTCGGTGTTAGTTATGCTCAATGCTCGCTTATGAGATTTTTCGTTTCTTGGTTGGTCGCTTCTAAATCTTTTGCTAACCTTCATTTTGCACTAAGTATGATCACTACTTGTGCATCCAAAATCCTTTAGACCAATTTTGCCATATGAGTTCACTATACCTACCTATATGCGGTATTCTCCGCTCTAAGCAAATTTGTGCCATCTCTAATTTCAAAATAAACTTCTCTTTTGTGTGCTCGTACCGCTCATGAAACGGTAGGGGTGGATGATATATTTCCATGCTAGATGTGTTATTCTCAATATGAGTGTTTATTCACTTGTCATTGCACGAGAGTACGGCAAAGGTATTGGGGATGCCCAGTCCCGAAATTAAAAATGGATTTACTTTATGTCATCAAATAATAAATTCCTTAGAAAGTGTTGGTATGGAAGGCACCCATGGATACGGTTAGCCATGGAAAGTGAAAGTATGGTGGAAAAAGGAATAAACTTTATTTTCTGTTTGGGAACCGCCTATGATATATCTAGCAAGGAAAGTATTGGGAACTAATCGATCGTTTTCGTTGACAGGAAAAGCATGCCTCCCAAAATGTTTTTATCTCTTTCTTTTTCGCTTTGAGCTCTGTCACCTCTACAAATCCCTACTTCCCTCTACGAAGGGCCTTTCTGTTTACTTTATGCAATTTTTATTTTTACTTGAGTCTTCATCTTCTCTTATAAAGCACCAACTAAGGGGCACTATGATCATACTTGAGCATTGGATGTAGCTAATATGCGAGTGTGTTTCATGAATGGATCAATGACTGAGCATAATGGGCTAGGGATAACTTGCTTTACCGTTGATATTTTGAAATACATGGTTGCTTGTTGATATGCTTGAGTATTAAAGTCCTCATGTCAAAACTAGACTATTGCTTTGAACCGTATAAAAGACCAAATGTACATGCTATAAAAGAAAGAATATGTGATGAACATGTTAGGCAGCATTCCACATCAAAAATTATGTTTTTATCATTTACCTACTCGAGGACGAGCAGGAATTAAGCTTGGGGATGCTGATACGTCTCCAACGTATCTATAATTTTTGATTGTTCCATGATGTTATATTATCATTTTTGGATGTTCTACAATCATTTTATATCATTTTTGGTACTAACCTATTGACATAGTGCCAAGTGCCACTTGTTGTTTTTTGCTTGTTTTTTACATCGCAGAATATCAATACCAAACGGAGTCCAAATGCAACGAAATTTTTTGTGGAATTTTTGTGGACCAGAAGACATCCAATGACCGGAGAAGCACCTGGGGGTGCCCCGAGGGGGGCACAACCCACCGGGGCGCGCCTGGGCCCCTAGGCGCCCAGGTGAGTTGTGCTCACCTCGGTGGCCTCCCGCACCACCTCTTTGCTCTATAAATGCCCCAATATTCTAGAAACACTAGGCGAGTCGACAAAAATCAATTCCGGCCGCCGCAAGTTCCACAAACACCAGATCCAATCTAGATACCATCATGGAGGGGCTCATCATCCTCATTGGTGCCTCTCCGATGATGCGTGAGTAGTATTTTGTAGACCTTCGGGTCCGTAGTTAGTAACTAGATGGCTTCCTCCCTCTCTCAATACAATGGTCTCCTGGAGATCCATATGATGTAACCCTTTTTTCGGTGTGTTTGTTGTGATCCGATGAACGTACGACGCCTCCGAGTTTAGCACACGTTCAGCTCGATGACGTCCCTCGAAATCTTGATCCAGTAGAGGGCCGAGGGAGAGTTTCGTCAGCACGACGGCGTGACGGCGTTGATGATGAAGTTACCGGTGCAAGGCTTCGCCTAAGCACTACGACGATATGACCGAGGTGTGTAACTGTGGAGGGGGGCACCGCACACGGCTAAGACAAATCTTGGAGTGCCTTTGGGGTGCCCCCTTCCCACGTATATAAAGGAGGGAGGGAGGGAGGCCGACCCTCCTAGGGGCGCGCCAAGTGTAGGGAGTTCTACTAGGACTCCCAAGTCCTAATAGGATTCCCTTTCCTTTTCGGAGTAGGAAAGAAGGAAAGGAGAGAGAGGGAGAAGGAAAGGGAGGGCCGCGCCCCCACTCCTTGTCCAATTCGGTTTGGGCAGGGGGGAGGTGAGCGCCACCTCGTGGACCTTCTTCCCTCTCTCCACTAAAGCCCAAGAAGGTCCATTAACTTCCCCCGCCGAATTGCCGTAACTCTTTGGTACTCCGAAAAATACTCGAATCACTCGGAACCATTCCGATGTCCGAATATAGCCTTCCAATATATCGATCTTTACCTTTCGACCATTTTGAGACTCCTCATCATGTATGTGATCTCATCTAGGACTCCGAACAAACTTCGGTCATCAAATCACATAACTCATAATATAAATGTCATCGAACGTTAAGCGTGCGAACCCTACGGGTTTGAGAACTATGTAGAGATGACCGAGACACATCTCTAGTCAATAACCAATAATGGAACCTGGATGCTCATATTGGCTCCTACATATTCTATGGAGAGCTTTATCGGTCAAACCGCATAACAACATACATTATTCCCTTTGTCATCGGTATGTTACTTGCCTGAGATTCGATCATCGGTATCCTCATACCTAGTTCAATATCGTTACCGGCACGTCTCTTTACTCATTCTGTAATGCATCATCCCACAACTAAATCATTAGTCACATTGCTTGCAAGGCTTTATAGTGATGTGCATTACCAAGAGGGCCCAGAGATACCTCTTCCACAATCGGAGTGACATATCCAAATCTCTATCTATGCCAACTCAACAAACACCATCGGAGGCACCTATAGAACATCTTTATAATCACCCAGTTACGTTCTGACGTTTGATCGAACACTAAGTGTTCCTCCGGTATTCGGGAGTTGCATAATCTCATAGTCACAGGCCGGCCTCATAGGGCGCGCCCCAAGGGGGGAATCCTACTCCTACTAGGAGTAGGTTCCCCCCTTTCCTAGTCCAACTAGGAGGGGGAGGAAAGGGAAGACGGGAAGAAGGAAAGGGGGGCGCCCCCCTCCTCTTGGCCGTCTCCTCTCTCTTCCACTAAAGCCCATGAAGGCCCATTAACCCCCCAGGGGGTTCCGATAACCCCCCCGGTACTCTGGAAAATGCCCGAATCTATCTGAAAACCTTTCCGGTGTCCAAACATAACCTTCCAATATATCAATCTTCATGTCTCGACCATTTCGAGACTCCTCGTCACGTCTGTGATCACATCCGGGACTCCGAACAACCTTAGGTACATCAAATCACATAACTCACAATTCATATCGTCATCGAATGTTAAGCGTGCGGACCCTACGGGTTTGAGAACTCTTTAGACATGTCCGAGACTCATCTCCGGTCAATAACCAATGGCGTAACAGGGATGCTCATATTGGTTCCTAAATATTCTACGAAGATCTTTATCGGTCAAACCGCATAACAAAATACATTGTTCCCTTTGTCATCGGTATGTTACTTGCCCAAGATTCGATCGTCGGTATCATCATACCTAGTTCAATATCGTTACCGGCAAGTCTCTTTACTCGTTCCGTAATGCAACATCCCACAACTAACTCTTTAGTCACATTGCTTGAAAGTCTTATAGTGATGTGCATTTTCGAGAGGGCCCAGAGATACCTCTTCCACAATCGGAGTGACATATCCAAATCTCGATCTATGCCAACTCAACAAACACCATCGGAGGCACCTGTAGAGCATCTCTATAATCACCCTGTTACGTTCTGACGTTTGATAGCACACAAAGTGTTCCTTCGGCATTCGGGAGTTGCACGATCTCATATTCATAGGAACATGTATAAGTTATGGAGAAAGCAATGGCAACAAACTGAACGATCATCGTGCTAAGATAACGGATGAGTCAAGTCAATCACATCATTCTCTAATGATGTGATCCCGTTAATCAAATGAAAATTCATGTCTATGGTCAGGAAACATAACCATCATTGATTAACGGGCCAATCAAGTAGAGGCATACTAGTGACACTCTGTTTGTCTATGTATTCACACATGTACTAAGTTTCCGGTTAATACAATTCTAGCATGAATAATAAACATTTATCATGATATAAGGAAATAAAAATAACAACTTTATGATTGCCTCTAGGGCATATTTCCTTCAGTCTCCCACTTGCACTAGAGTCAATAATCTATATTACATTGTAATGATTCTAACACCCATGGAGTCTTGGTGCTCATCATGTTTTGCTCGTGAGAGAGGTTTAGTCAACGGGTCTGCAACATTCAGATCCGTATGTATCTTGAAATCTCTATGTCTCCCTCCTTGACTTGATCACGGATGGAATTGAAGCATCTCTTGATGTGCTTGGTTCTCTTGTGAATTCTGGATTCCTTTGCCAAGGCAATTGCACCAGTATTGTCACAAAAGAATATCATTGGACCCGATGCACTAGTATGACACCTATATCGGATATGAACTCCTTCATCCAGACTCCTTCATTTGCTGGTTCCGAAGCAGCTATGTATTCTGCTTCACACCTAGATCCCGCCACGGCGCTCTGCTTGGAACTATACCAACTGACAGCTCCACCATTTAATAAAAACACGTATCTGATTTGTGACTTAGGGTCATCCGGATCAGTGTCAAAGCTTGCATCGACGTAACCGTTTACGATGAGCTCTTTGTCACTGATACGTACATTTTGCATCATGCTTTTATATCGATATTTATTGCATTATGGGCTGTTATTACACCTTATGTCACAATACTTATGCCTATTCTCTCTTATTTTACAAGGTTTACATGAAGAGGGAGAATGCCGGCAGTTGGGATTCAGGGCTGAAAAAGGAGCAAATATTAGAGACCTATTCTGCACATCTCCAAAAGTCCTGAAACTTCACGGGAGCACGTTTCAGAATATATAAAAAATATTGAGCGCAAGAGGTACCAGAGGGGGGGCACTCACCATTCACGAGGGTGGGGGGCGCGCCCTACCCCCTTGGTGCTCCCCCTGCCTCATGGGCCCCCTGGTGGCCCTCCGATGCCCATCTTCTGCTATATGGAGTCTTTTGTTGAGGAAAAAAGGATAAGAAAGCTTTCGGGATGAGACTCCGCCGCCATGAGGCGGAACCTTGGCGGAACCAATCTAGGGCTCCGGCGGAGCTGTTCTGTCGGGGAAACTTCCCTCTGGGAGGGGGAAATCATTGCCATCGTCATCTCCAACAATCCTCTCATCGGGAGGGGGTCAATCTCCATCAACATCTTCACCAGCACCATCTCCTCTCAAACCCTAGTTCTTCTCTTGCATCCAATTCTTGTCTCTAAGTCTGGGATTGGTACCCGTGGGTTGCTAGTAGTGTTGATTACTCCATGTAGTTGATGCTAGTTGGTTTACTTGGTGGAAGATCATATGTTCAGATCCTATATGCACATTAATACCCCTCTGATTATGAACATGAATATGCTTTCTGAGTAGTTATGTTTGTTCATGAGGACATGGGAGAAGTCTTGCTATTTGTAGTCATGTGAATTTGATATTCATTCGATATTCTCATGAGATGTATGTTGTCTCTCCTCTAGTGGTGTTATGTGAACGTCGACTACACGAAACTTCACCATTATTTGGGCCTACAGGAAGGCATTGGGAAGTAATAAGTAGATGATGGGTTGCTAGAGTGACAGATGCTTACACCCTAGTTTACGCGTTGCTTCTTAAGGGGCTGATTTGGATCCATATGTTTCATGCTATGGTTAGGTTTACCTTAATACTTTTGTTGTAGTTGCGGATGCTTGCAATAGAGGTTAATCATAAGTGGGATGCTTTTCCAAGCAAGGACAGCACCCAATCACCAGTCCACCCACATATCAAATTATCAAAGTACCGAACGCGAATCATATGAACGTGATGAAAACTAGCTTGACGATAATTCCCATGTGTCCTCGGGACCGCTTTATTCTATATAAGAGTTTGTCCAGGCTTGTCCTTTGCTACAAAAAGGATTGGGCCACCTTGCTGCACTTTATTTACTTTTTTTACTTGTTGCTCGTTACAAATTATCTTATCACAAAACTATGTATGACCTACAATTTCAGTGCTTGCACAGAATACCTTGCTGAAAACCGCTAATCACTTCCTTATGCTCCTCGTTGGGTTCGACATCTTACTTATCGAAAGGACTACGATAGATCCCCTATACTTGTGGGTCATCAAGACTCTTTTCTGGCACCATTGACGGGGAGTGAAGCGCCTTTGGTAGGTGGAATTTGGTAAGGAAAAATTTATATAGTGTGCTGAAATTTACTGTCACTTGTTACTATGGAAAGTAATCCTCTGAGGGGATTGTTCGGGGTATCTTCACCTCGACCAGTAGAGCAAAGAGTTGCTCCTCAACCTACTGAACCTACTGAAAGTGAAAATGTCTACTTTGAAATTCCTTCGGGTATGATAGAAAAATTGTTAGTTAATCCTTTTTCAGGAGATGGAACATTACATCCTGATGAGCACCTAATATATGTGGATGAAGTTTGTGGATTCTTTAAGCTTGCAGGTATGCCCGATGATGTTATCAAGAAGAAGGTCTTACCTTTATCTTTGGAGGGAGATGCATTGACATGGTATAGGCTATGTGATGATATGGGATCATGGAACTACAAACGATTGAAATTGGAATTTCATCAGAAGTTTTATCCTATGCATCTTGTTCATCATGATCGTAATTATATATATAATTTTTGGCCTCACAAAGGAGAAAGCATCGCTCAAGCTTGGGGGAGGCTTAAATCAATGTTATATTCATGCCCCAATCATGAGCTCTCAAGAGAAAGGATTATCCAAAAAAATTATGCTCGGCTTTTTGATAACAATCGACCATGCTCGATACTTCTTGTGTTGGCTCTTTTATGGTGAAGACTATTGAATTCAAATGGGATTTACTGGAAAGAATTAAACGCAACTCTGAAGATTGGGATCTCGACGAAGGTAAGGAGTCAGGTATGACACCTAAGTTTGATTGTTTTAAAGCTTTTATGGATACCGATGTTTCCGTAAATTTAGCACTAAATATGGACTTGACTCTGAGATAGTAGCTTCTTTCTGTGAATCTTTTGCTACTCATGTTGATCTCCCTAAGGAGAAGTGGTTTAAATATCATCCTCCCATAGAAGTTAAAGTAGATGCACCTATTAAAGTTGAAGAAAAGACTATCACTTATAATGATCCTATTGCTCCTACTGCTTATGCTGAGAAACCACCTTTTCCTGTTAGGATAAAGGATCGTGCTAAAGCTTCAACTGTGGTTCGTAAAAGCAATATTAGAACCTATACACCTCCTGAGCAAGTTAAAGTTGAACCTAATATTGCTATTGTTAAGGATCTCTTGGCTGATAATATTGATGGGCTTGTTATTTATTTCTGTGATGAAACTGCTAGAATTTCTAAACCTTGTGCTAAAGATAAACATAGACCTGTGGTAGGTATGCCTGTTATTTCTGTTAAAATAGGAGATTATTGTTATCATGGCTTGTGTGATATGGGTGCTAGTGCTAGTGCAATACCCGTTGACTTATACAACGAAATTATGCATGATATTGCACGTGCTGAGTTAGAAGATATTGATGTCACAATTAAACTTGCCAATAGAGATACTATTTTACCAATTGGGATGTTGAAGTCTTGTGTGGGAAAACTAAATATCCTGCTCATTTTCTTGTTCTTGGTTCCCCACAACATAGCTTTTGTCCCATTATATTTGGTAGACCCTTCTTAAACACTGTTAATGCTAGGATAGACTGCAAAAAGGATGTTGTTACTATTGGTTTGGGTGATATGTCTCATGAGTTCAACTTTTCTAAATTTCGTAGATAACACCGTGAAGAGGAATTGCCTAGTAAAGATGAAATTATTGGTCTTGCTTCTATTGCGTACCTCCTAGTGATCCTTTAGAACAATATTTGCTAGATCATGAAAATGATATGTTTATGAATGAAAGAAGGGAAATAGGTCAAGTGTTCTTTAAACAGGGACCTATTCTGAAACACAACTTGCATGTTGAAATCTTAGGGGATCCTCCTCCACCCAAGGATGATCCCGTGTTTGAGCTTAAACCATTGCCTGATACTCTTAAATATGCTTATCTTGATGAAAAGAAGATATTTCCTGTTATTAAATATCTTATGGAAAAGAAAGATGCTAAACCTAGACTTATTAGATGGGTTCTCTTGCTACAAGAATTTGATTTGCATATTATTGATAGAAAGGGAGCTGAGAACCCCGTTGCAGACAACTTGTCTAGGTTAGAGAATGTTCTTGATGACCCACTACCTATTGATGATAGCTTTCCTGATGAACAATTAAATGTCATAAATGCTTCTCACAGTGCTCCATGGTATGCTGATTATGCTAATTACATTGTTGCTAAGTTTATGCCACCTAGTTTCACATACCAGCAAAAGAAAAAGTTTTTCTATGATTTACGACATTACTTTTGGGATGACCCACATCTTTATAAAGGAGTAGATGGTATCATTAGATGTTGTGTACCTGAGCATGAACAGGAACAGATCCTACGCAAGTGTCACTCCGAAGCTTATGGAGGACACCACGCTAGAGATAGAACTGCACATAAGGTATTGCAATCCGGTTTTTATTGGCCTACTCCCTTCAAGGATGCCCGTAAGTTTGTCTTGTCTTGTGATGAATGTCAAAGAATTGGTAATATTAGTAGACGTCAACAAATGCCTTTGAATTATTCACTTGTTATTGAACCATTTGATTTTTGGGGCTTTGATTATATGGGACCTTTTCGTGCCTCTAATGGATATACACATATTTTAGTTGCTGTTGATTACGTTACTAAGTGGGTAGAAGCTATTACAACTAGTAGTGTTGATCATAACACCTCTATTAAGATGCTTAAAGAAGTCATTTTTTTGAGGTTTGGAGTCCCTAGATTTTAATGACTGATGGTGGTTCACATTTTATTCATGGTGCTTTCCGTAAAATGCTTGCTAAGTATGATGTTAATCATAGTTTTGCATCTCCTTATCACCCACAGTCTAGTGGTCAAGTAGAATTGAGTAATAGAGAACTCAAATTAATTTTGCAAAAGACTGTTAATAGATCTAGAAAGAAATGGTCCAAGAAACTTGATGATGCATTATGGGCCTATAGAACTGCATATAAAAATCCTATGGGTATGTCTCCGTATAAAATGGTTTATGGAAAAGCATGTCACTTACCTTTCGAACTAGAACATAAGGCTTATTGGGCTATTAAAGAGCTCAATTATGATTTCAAACTTGCCGGTGAGAAGAGGTTATTTGACATTAGCTCACTTGATGAATGGAGAACCCAAGCCTACGAGAATGCCAAATTGTTTAAAGAAAAAGTTAAAAGATGGCATGACAAAAGGATACAAAAGCGTGAGTTTAATGTAGGTGATTATGTATTGCTATACAACTCTCGTTTAAGGATTTTTGCAGGAAAACTTCTCTCTAAATGGGAAGGTCCTTACATTATCGAGGAGGTCTATCGTTCCGGTGCCATAAAAATCAACAACTTCAAAGGCACAAATCCGAAGGTGGTGAACGGTCAAAGAATCAAACATTATATCTCAGGTAACCCTATAAATGTTGAAACCAATGTTATTGAACCGTAACCCCGGAGGAATACATAAGGGACACTTTCCGGAACGTTTCAGACTCCGAAAAGGTATAGGTACGTGGTACGGTAAGTAAACCAACTCCAAAACAGTTCTAATGGCAATTTTTCTCTGTTTTGGAATATGTAGAAAAATAGAAAAAAAGCAGTCCAGGAAGGACACGAGGGTGGAGGGCGCGCCCCCCTGCCTCGTGGGCACCTCGTGTGCTCTCCGGACTCCGTTTTCTTGCACGTTACGTATTTTGTTCGGTAAAAATTCATTATATAATATCCCAGAGGTTTTGGCTCCCGTATCACGCAATTATCCTCTGTTTGTGTTTCGAGCTGTTGCTGCTGCAGATTAGAGCAAGATGTCTTCCCAAGAGTCAGTCGGGGAGAGCCGGGTGTCTCATTCGGCATTGAGATCAATGACAAACAACAATGCTGACCACTTTGGGCCAGCAACGGAGGAAGAGATGGAGGCTGATTTGAAGAGGATAGATGCCATGGAGGAGGATCAAGAAGTCACTTATTGCTTTCGAGCTGGATTCACAATGGGGGAACTGCAGAGCTCGGCTATCCCAAACTCGGTTATCCCTTCCAATGTTAGATTTCTTTCTTATGAAAATATGAAAAAGAGTGTCACTTGTTCCCCCGTAGCTATGCAACACCCTTGGGTGAAAGGAGCTTTGACTGTTACAGGAAAGCTTCGAAAGGAAATAATAGACCTCAAGCAGCAAGTCAATAAGCTCGAGGAGGAGAATCGTATCCTAAGGGGCATCATTGCCAAGAATATCACATCACCATCCCCGAAAAGGAGACATAATCATAAGGGTATGGGCACTCCCCTTGGCAACTGCCAAGCTTGGGGGAGGTGCCCTGGTATCGTATCACCATCACTTTTATCTTTACCGTCTTTCTTAGTTCGATCCTTTTAGTAATATCTTGATCTAGTAGAATAAAGTTTTTAGTATGATCTAGTTGTGAGTTTTGCTTTATGATCCTTCTATGTAATCGAGTCCGTGAGCTATATAATAAAGATTAGTGTTGAGTCAAGGGCTTGATTATTTTGCCATGATCTTGAGTGAATAAAAGAGAAGAGAAAAGAATAAAAAAAGAAACAAAGAGATCATATGGATCCTATGGAGGGTAATGAGCTCACATATAAAGAGTATGATGAATAAAAGTTGTTGAGAGTTGACAAACATAGTTTTGGTCATCGTTGCAATTAATAGGAGGTAACAAAGAAAGAGAGGTCTTCACATATAAATACACTATCTTGGACATCTTTTATGATTGTGAGCACTCATTAAATATGACATGCTAAAGAGTTGACGTTGGACAAGGAAGACAACATAATGGGTTATGTTTTCTTACATCTGAGATAAATTATATTGCCATGGATCATCCAACATGGTTGAGCTTGCCTTTCTCCTCATGCTAGCTAGATTCTTTGCACCAAGTAGAGATACTACTTGTGCTTCCAAATATCCCTAAACCCAGTTTTGCCATGAGAGTCCACCATATCTACCTATGGATTGAGTAAGATCCTTCAAGTAAGTTGTCATCGGTGCAAGCAATAAAAATTGCTCTCTAAATATGTATGACTTATTAGTGTGGGAGAAAATAAGCTTTATACGATCTTGTGATATGGAAGAAATAAAAGCAACGGACTGCATAATAAAGGTTCATATCACAAGTGGCAATATAAAGTGACATTCTTTCGCATTAAGATTTTGTGCATCCAACCATAAAAGCGCATGACAACCTCTGTTTCCCTATGCGAAGGGCCAATCTTTTACTTTTATCTCCTACCTTACATAAGAGTCATGGTGATCTCCACCTCCTTTTTTTTACATTTTATCTTTTGGCAAGCACACTATTTGGAAAGATCCTGGTATATATGGCTAATTGGATGTGAGTTTTCATGAACTATTATTGTTGACATTACCCTTGAGGTAAAATGTTGGGAGGCAAAACTATAAGCCCCTATCTTTCCCTGTGTCCGATTAAGACTTCATACCCATAAATATTGCGTCGGTGTTAGCGGTTGTGAAAGACTAAAAGATGGTTGAGTATGTGGACTTGCTGAAAAGTTCTTATATTGACTCTTTCTTATGTTATGATAAATTGCAATTGCTTGAATGACCGAGATTATAGTTTGTTACTTTTCAATGAAGTTTATGATTCATACTTGAAACTGTGATTGAATTATTACTCTAGCATAAGAGATCATATGACAATATATATATATATATATATATATTGCTGATCTAAGAATGATCATGATGCCCTCATGTCCATATTTTATTTTATCGACACCTCTACCTCTAAACATGTGGACATATTTATCGTTATCGGCTTCCGCTTGAGGACAAGCGAGGTCTAAGCTTGGGGGAGTTGATACGTCCATTTTGCATCATGCTTTTATATCGATATTTATTGCATTATGGGCTGTTATTACACATTATGTCACAATACTTATGCCTATTCTCTCTTATTTTACAAGGTTTACATGAAGAGGGAGAATGCCGACAGCTGGGATTTAGGGCTGGAAAAGGAGCTAATATTAGAGACCTATTCTGCAAATCTACAAAAGTCCTAAAACTTCACGGGAGCACGTTTCAGAATATATAAAAAATATTGAGCGCAAGAGGTACCAGAGGGGGGCCACTCACCAGCCACGAGGGTGGGGGGCGCGCCCTACCCCCTAGGTGCGCCCCCATGCCTCGTGGGCCCCACGGTGGCCCTCCAATGCCCATATTGTGCTATATGGAGTCTTTCGTTGAGGAAAAAAGGATAACCAAGCTTTCGGGACGAGACTCCGCAGCCATGAGGAGGAACCTTGGCGGAACCAATCTAGGGCTCCGGCGGAGCTGTTCTGCCGGGGAAACTTCCCTCCGGAAGGGGGAAAACATCGCCATTGTCATCACCAATGATCCTCTCATCGGGAGGGGGCCAATCTCCATCAACATCTTCACCAGCACCATCTCCTCTCAAACCCTAGTTCATCTCTTGTATACAATTCTTGTCTATAAGTCTGGGATTGGTACCTTTGGGTTGCTAGTTGATAGCCCACAAGTATAGGGGATCGCAACAGTTTTCGAGGGTAGAGTATTCATCCCAAATTTATTGATTCGACACAAGGGGGGCCAAAGAATATTCTCAAGTATTAGCAGCTGAGTTGTCAATTCAACCACACCTGGAAACTTAATATCCGCAGCAAAGTGTTTAGTAGCAAAGTAATATGATAGTAGTGGTAGCGGTAGCAAGAGGTAACGATAGCAAAAGTAATATTTTGGTATTTTGTAGTGATGATAGCAATAGGAACGGAAAAGTAAATAAGCGAAGAACAATATATGGAAAGCTCGTAGGCAATGGATCCGTGATGGAGAATTATGCCGGATGTGGTTCATCATGTAACAATCATAACATAGGGTGACACAGAACTAGCACCAATTCATCAATGTAATGTAGGAATGTATTCCGAATATAGTCATACATGCTTATGGAAAAGAACTTACATGACATCTTTTGTCCTACCCTCCCGTGGCAGCGGGGTCCTAATGGAAACTAAGGGATATTAAGGCCTCCTTTTAATAGAGTACGGGAACAAAGCATTAGCACATAGTGAATACATGAACTCCTCAAACTATGGTCATCACCGGTAAGTATCCCGATTATTATCACTTCGGGGTTAACGGATCATAACACATAATAGGTGACTATAGACTTGCAAGATAGGATCAAGAACTCTCATATATTGATGAAAACATAATAGGTTCAGATTTGAAATCATGGCTCTCGGGCCCTAGTGACAAGCATTAAGCATAGCAAATTCATAGCAACATCAATCTCAGAACATAGTGGATACTAGGGATCAAACCCTAACAAAACTAACTCGATTACATGATAAATCTCATCCAACCCATCACCGTCCAGCAAGCCTACGATGGAATTACTCACGCACGGTGGTGAGCATCATGAAATTGATGATGGAGGATGGTTGATGATGACGATGGCGACGGATTCCCCTCTCCGGAGCACCGAACGGACTCCAGATCAGCCCTCCCGAGAGGTTTTAGGGCTTGGCGGTGGCTCCGTATTATAAAACACGATGAATTCTTCTCCCTGATTTTTTCTCCCCGAAACCAAATATATAGAGTTGGAGTTGAGGTCGGAGGAGCTCCAGGGGGCCCACGAGGTAGGGGGCGCGCCCCCCACCCTCATGGATAGGTGGTGGCCCCCTGGTCTTCATCTTTTGCAAGGATTTTTTATTATTTCCGAAAAGATGTTCCGTGAAGTTTCAGGTCATTCCGAGAACTTTTGTTTCTGCACAAAAGTAACAGCATGGTAATTCTGCTGAAAACAGCGTCAGTCCGGGTTAGTTCCATTCAAATCACGCAAGTTATAGTCCAAAACAAGGGCAAAAGTGTTTGGAAAAGTAGATACGACGGAGACGTATCAACTCCCCCAAGCTTAAACCTTTGCTTGTCCTCAAGCAATTCAGTTGACAAACTGAAAGTGATAAAGAAAAACTTTTACAAACTCTGTTTGCTCTTGTTGTTGTAAATATGTAAAGCCAGCATTCAAGTTTTCAACAAAGATTATGACTAACCACATTCACAATAACGCTTAGGTCTCAAGTTTACTCATATCAATGGCATAATCAACTAGCGAGCATTAATAATAAATCTCGGATGACAAAACTTTCTCAAAACAAGATGGTATCTCGCTAGCCCTTTCTGAGACCGCAAAACATAAATGCAGAGCACCTTTAAAGATCAAGGACTGACTAGGCATTGTAATTCATGGTAAAAGAGATCCAGTCAAGTCATACTCAATGTAAACTAACAGTAATGAATGCAAATGACAGTAGTGCTCTCCAATTGGTGTTTTTTAATAAGATGATGAATCAACATGAAAGTAAATAGATAGGCCCTTCGCAGAGGGAAGCAGGGATTTGTAGAGGTGCCAAAGCTCGGTTTTGAAATACAGATGAATAATATTTTGAGCGGTATACTTTCATTATCAACATAACAACCAAGAGATGGCAATATCTTCCATGCTACACACATTATAGGTGGTTCCCAAACAGAATGGTAAAGTTTGTACTCCCCCTCCACCAACAAGCATCAATCCATGGCTTGCTCGAAACAACGAGTGCCTCCAACTAACAAGAGTCCCAGGGGAGTTTTGTTTGCAATTATTTTGATTTGATTTGCATAAAGCATGGGACTGGGCATCCCAGTGACCAGCCACTTTCTCATGAGTGAGGAGCGGTGTCCACTCCTCTTGAGAATAACCCGCCTAACATGGAAGATACGGACAAGCCTAGTTGATACATGAGCTATTTGAGCATACAAAACAGGATATTTATTTGAAGGTTTAGAGTTTGGCACATACAAATTTACTTGGAACGGCAGGTAGATATCGTATATAGGTAGGTATGGTGGAATCATATGGAATAACTTTGGGGTTTATGGAGTTGGATGCACAAGCAGTATTCCTGCTTAGTACAGGTGAAGGCTAGCAAAAGACTGGGAATCGACCAGCTAGAGAGCGAAAACAGTCATGAACATGCATTAAAATTAATCAACACTGAATGCAAGCATGAGTAGGATATAATCCACCATGAACATAAATATTGTGAAGGCTATATTGATTTTGTTTCAACTACATGCGTGAACATGCGCCAAGTCAAGTCACTTAAATCATTCAGAGGAGGATACCACCCTATCATACCACATCACAACCATTTTAATAGCATGTTGGCACGCAAGGTAAACCATTATAAGCTCCTAGGTAATCAAGCATGGCACAAGAAACTATGATCTCTAGTTGTCATTGCAAACATGTTTATTCATAATAGGCTGAATCAGGAACGATGAACTAATCATATTTACAAAAACAAGAGAGGTCGAGTTCATAGTAGCTTTTCTCATCTCAGTCAGTCCATCATATATCGTCATAATTGCCTTTCACTTGCACGACCAAATGATGTGAATAATAATAATAATAATAGTGCACGTGCATTGGACTAAGATGGTATCTGCAAGCATTCAATAAACATGAGAAGACAAGGCAATATGGGCTCTTTTGTCAGAACAACAATAATGCATATAAGAGCTACTTCAACAGTTTAATTAAGGTCTTCTCCTATCGACCCCCAAAGAAAAGAAAAGCTCCTGTCGGTGTCAAAACCGGCGGATCTCAGGTAGGGGGTCCCGAACTGTGCGTCTAAGGCGGATGGTAACAGGAGGCAGGGGACACGATGTTTTACCCATGTTCGGGCCCTCTTGATGGAGGTAAAACTCTACGTCCTGCTTGATTTATTCTTGATAATATGGGTAGTACAAGAGTTGATCTACCACGAGATCGGAGAGGCTAAACCCTAGAAGCTAGCCTACGGTATGATTGTATGTTGTCCTACGGACTAAAACCCTCCGGTTTATATAGACACCGGAGGGGGCTAGGGTTACACAAGGTCGGTTACAAAGGAGGAGATATACATATCCGTATTGCCTAGCTTGCCTTCCACGCCAAGTAGAGTCCCATCCGGACACGGGACGAAGTCTTCAATCTTGTATCTTCATGGTCCAACAGTCCGGCCAAAGGATATAATCCGGATGTCCGGATACCCCCTAATCCAGGACTCCCTCAGTAGCCCCCGAACCAGGCTTCAATGACGATGAGTCCGGCGCGCAGTGTTGTCTTCGGCATTGCAAGGCGGGTTCTTCTCCAAATTTCGAACGTTTGTTAAGCAGTATCTGGTCCCATAAATGTTGAACCTCTTGGCTTCTGCGCCCAATAAGGGATATCTTCCATGCGTCGAATGAATGCGAGGAGCCAGGGCATTTTTACATTCGCCCCCCTATCTAGATAAATAAATTGTCTATTAAAGGGATGGGGATTCTTAGATCCAATCCATACCATCCTCCCCCAGCGAGAATCCATCGGAGTGCACTTCGGAAAGATCCACTCTAGCATGGCCGACCTCCGCAGCTGCTCCTCCCGCCCCCGTAGCCCTAAGCCCGATGATTGGGAGAGGTGTTCAGTCCCACACAGTCGATTAGTCGAACTACAGACTAAGGGATTTCTCCCTCCAGCGTATATGGTGCCCGTATGAGCCGGGCTCGCCACCTACAATGGCGGGGAGCAAGCGGAGAGCTTCCCCAGCCCCTCTATGGGGGAGTGGGTATGCCTTGTTCCTTATTTATTGAGGGGACTCGGATTTCCGATTCATCCATTCCTCCGCGGGCTCCTGGAGTTTTACGGCCTCCAACTGCATAATTTCACCCCTGCTTCCATTTTACACATCGCCGGCTATGTTGCCCTCTGCGAGTTATTCCTGGGCTACGAGGCTCATTTCGAGCTGTGGAAAAGGATATTTTGCCTCGTCCCTCGCACACAGAAGGGGCCACTTTATCAAGTGGGCGGAGCCGAAATATGGCGCATCGCCGAAACCGGATACCTGTCCGCTACTCCGAAGAAGACGTCCGAAGACTGGCCTTCGGAATGGTTTTATATGGAGGACGTCCCCCTTTCGGACCCTATTCGGCGGGGTCTTCCTGAGTTAAGCAATGCTCCTCTGAAATAACGCCGAAGTTGGCGCCCACGGAGCCCCCAGGAGGAAGACAACGGAGAAGTCCTTTACGTGATGAACCGGATTAAAGCGCTGGCTTAATCAGGATTGACAGTAATCGAGGTTATGTCAATATGCATAATGCGGGGAGTGCAACCACTTCAATATCGAGGGCACCCCTTGTGGTGTTTTAACGAGGAAGACGACGCCACCCGTTGCGGGCGTAAGGGTCCGAACAACGCTGCTGCTTTAGCAAAACTTCTGTCCGAATTACTCAAGGGAGAGGAAGAGAAGTTCATCCGTATCAAGCCACGGGACGGATTCTCCATGTACAACCCTCCAAGCTGGGTGAGTTATATCTCCTTAGTCCCATTCTTCCCGCATTCTTTGTCATGGGTACTCACCTTGCCATTTTGGGGCAGGAACTGCGAAAAGCCATAAGGGAGGTCAGCAGCCCATCTCCACAACCAGAGGACCCTGACCGGGCCCTCGATCCCGGACTCGAAGAAGAGCCGGACATATTCGTGGAGCTGATAGACCGGCAGTTCTATCAATTAAGCTGTGATGACGCCATGGTGGCCATTACGGCCGACTATCCCGGACTGCTTCCTGTGTCGCACGTAAGAAAAAACAAAAATCCCAACTCCAGAAACTAGGATCCCCTTTTAGACACTTCACCTACCATATACATATGGTGTTTTACAGGGAAGGCGTTCGGGACGCCATGCCGAACCCGCAGCAACTCGCCAACAGGAGGCACCGAGGCCGGGCAGGCCAAAACGGAAGGCGGTTAGGACGGAGACGCCGGCGCAGAGGTATGACAGAAAGCCCGCTCCGTGGTTGTCGTCTTTCTTGAAATGTAATGACGTCCATGTTTCTTTAACAGAAAAAACGCTCGCCGGAATATGTCCGGTGAGGCTGCCGATCACGCTTCCACCAGTCGGGCTCCAGGACGGGACATAGAGGCGGAAGCCGACATGGGGCGGACGCCGGATACTCCCCCTACGGAGGATGCGGATAGGATATCCGCTACGAATTCAGAAGTGGAGAGCACCATGAATCATAAGCGTCGTCGGGACATACTCCGCGACGCTTGCTTCTCACCAGAGGCGTTTGATGCCTTCAATTCTGGAGAGGCGTACCTCCGTGCTGCTCAAAATGGTCTAGCCAGAGCCACGGACCAGTATGTAAAGGATGTACGGGTAAGCAAATCTGATGATTATATGTATCAGTAGCCTCTGAGACTTGAAGCAGTTAGCAGAACTGATTTAAGGATCATCTTATTGTGCAGGTTCTTACAGAGAAGAATACTCGACTGTCACAGGAGCTAGAGGAATGCAAGACCCAACTTCGCGCCGCTGTTACCGCATTGAAGGAACCTAAAAGTACCCAACTAGTAACATTTCTTTCAAAGAATGACAGGTACCATATAGCGTGCGGCGTGGCTGCAGATCTAACAATAGATATTGCAGATGAATCCGAAGAGAATCCGAAGGACCAGCATGCCGTACGACAGCTAAAGGCTGGCGAACGCGTGCTGACTGAGGTCAGGCGGGAGAAAAACAATCTTCAATACGCCAATACCAAGCTGAGCGTGGAACTGAAAGATGTTCGAGCCCAGCTTGCGGACTCCGAGAAGGAGAATAAGCGGCTTCGACGCGGCATTTTCAGTAAGTGCTTGAATGAACCTTTAAAAAAAGGGGTCGGCGGAGAAGCCGGCTAACAGAGTTATGTCTGCAGGTATGCTGACGGGTCATCCCGTGGAGGAGATGCCCGGGTCTGCGAGTGATCTTCTATCCGAGCTCTCACAAATGCACGAACAAGTTCGGCAGGTGATGCAAGGTGTTGCCCAGGCCTTGTGGCTAGCCGTCTCCCTGCCAGAAGGCATTGGAGAGCTTGCGAAGATGCTCAAGGGAGCATGGCAGCACTTCCGATTATGGAAGATATCGATCTGTCGTAAAGGTGCCAGGGAAGCCTGGGCCATGGTGAAGACGCGATATACCAAGACTGACCCGAACCACATGGCGGAGGTCGGACCTGTGGGGCCCGATGGGAAAGAAATCCCCGTTAGCTTAGTGTATGGGCAAGTAGAATTAGCCGCAAAGTATTCCCAATAGGATTGTAGGCTAGACCGCCTGTTGGATGGTATAGAAGAGGAATTTAGTCAGTCTACATGACTATGTAATTAAAGTGACATTTATAATGCCTTCTAGCCGGATTGTAGATCATTTGTCATGGCGGACCTTTTTGCTTCAACCTCGGGACCCGATAGTCCGGAGTGTGTCCGAATACCCGCCCAGTTATATAAGAACCGGGGTATGCATGGAAACCAGGCGTAGGGGTCATTAGTGCTTGAACAGACAAGTGCCCAACTAGTTATGTTATATTACATGGGTAGTAAGAAACATCTTCCAGGGAGAATAGTTCCGTTAAGGGTTCCTTTCCCTGGGTATGCATGCCCTAAAGTGCATGTCCGTACTGCGAGAGAAAACACAGGCAAAAACATCTGGGGGCACATATGGAAAATAAATACATAAAAATCATCTTTTGTTCGCTGACCGAATATTCCCTTAAGAACGCTAGCTTTCCGCTTCACCCAGTCTGAGGTACACATCCGGCTAACCCGGCAGTAACAATCGGAGAGGTGCTCCCCTTATGCCCTAGCCGAATTAACAGGAACGTAGGGCATAAATACAAGAGCCAGGCAACCCATCTTGGCCAAAACTTAAGTCATATCGATGCATATAGTGGCGAAGAAAAGGTACATGCGGAAGAATAACACATGTGCGGGGCGTGAAGCCCAGATAGATAATTAAGCTTCTGAGTAAGAAGCCCCCAGGTATAATGAGCGCGGTTAGCGCATCTATAATGTGCAAGCGAGGCACAAGTTGGCCCTTGAAGGCCTAGAGAAAGAATAAAAGAAAGAAAGAGAAAAAAGACAGATAATGTATATGCAAAAAATGGACAGAGGAAGGAGACGAACATAGGGTCCGGCGCTAGGCGTAGAATCTTCAGAGCCTCGCTGTGTTCCATGGGTTCGGCTCAAGTCGATTATTCGATGCATCCCGCAGACGGTACGCACCACCGGTCAGAACTTGGTCAATAATGAAGGGACCTTCCCATTTGGGCTTGAGCTTGGACTTTTTCTTCTCCGGAAGGCGTAGAACTAACTCGCCAACATTATAAGTTTTGGCCCGTACTTCTCTGCTTTGGTATCTGCGAGCCTGTTGCTGGTAAAATGCGGAACGGGCTTTTGCCACGTCGCGCTCCTCCTCTAGAGTGTCCAAACTGTCCTGCTGATCGAGCTCGGCTTCTCTTTCTTCGTACATGCGCACTCGAGGTGAGTCATGAATTATGTCGCAGGGCAGAACTGTCTCTGCGCCGTACACCATAAAGAAGGGTGTATCTCCGGTAGTGCGATTCAACGTGGTCCGCAGCCCCCAGAGTACGGAGTTGAGCTCCTCTACCTAGTGCGTCTTAGACTCCTTTAAGGACCGCACTAATCTGGGTTTAATGCCGCTCATGATAAGACTATTTGCTCGCTCAACTTGGCCGTTGGTTTGTGGGTGATAGACGGAGGCATAATCGAGCTTGATGCCCATGTTGCTGCACCAGAGTTTTACCTCGTCGGTCGTGAAGTTCATGTCGTTGTTAGTGATGATGCTGTGGGGGACGCCATAGGGTGTACCACCCCAGATATGAAGTCTATCACCGGTCCGGATTCAGCTGTTTTAATAGGTTTGGCTTCTATCCATTTGGTGAATTTATCCACCATGACTAGTAAGTATTTTTTCTTATGGGTTCCCCCTTTAAGGGGTCCAACCATGTCAAGCCCCCAGACCGCGAAAGGCCAGGTAATGAGGATTGTTTGGAGGGCGGTGGGTGGCATATGGCTTTGGTTTGCAAAAAGCTGGTAACCGGCGCAGCGTTGGACCAAGTCTTGTGCATCTGCCCGGGCCGTCGGCCAATGAAAACCTGTACGGAAGGCCTTACTTACAAGGGCCCGGGCTGCGGCGTGGTGGCCGCCGAGTCCGGCGTGAATTTCTGCCAAAAGCTTCCGCCCTTCCTCTTCGGAGATGCACCTTTGAAGGACTCCGGTAGTGCTTTTCTTATACAGCTCTCCCTCGTGGCCCCTGTAGGCTTTAGATCGCCGCACTATGCAGCGTGCCTCATTTTGGTCCTCGGGAAGTTCCTTCCTAGTTAGGTAGGCCAGGAATGGTTCTGTCCACGGGGCGATGACGGCCATTATTACGTGGGTTGAAGGTGTTATGTCGGTGGCAGAGCCTCCGATTATGTCAGAGTGTTCGGTATCGGGATTTTTCGCCGGGTCCGGACTATTGTTACCGGTGTCCCCTTCCCATACCACCGATGGCTTAAACAACCTCTCCAAAAAGATGTTGGGGGGGACCACGTCGCGTTTTGCGCCGATGCGGGCGAGGATATCCGCTGCCTGATTGTTTTCCCGAGCCACATGGTGAAATTCGAGCCCCTCGGACCGAGTTGACATCTTTAGGACGGCGTTTCGATAGGCCGCCATCTTCAGATCCTTGGCATCGAAGTCTCCATTTATTTGGGATATTGTGAGGTTCAAATCCCCACGCACCTCCAGGCGTTGAATGCCCATGGAGACTGCCATCCGAAGACCATGCAACAGGGCTTCGTATTCGGCTGCGTTGTTGGAGTCTGTATACAGTATCTGTAGTACGTACTGAACGGTATCTCCAGTTGGGGACGTCAGGACGACGCTAGCCCCCAGACCGGCTAGCATTTTGGAGACGTCGAAGTGCATGATCCAATTGGAGTATGCGCCGTACTCTTTAGGCAGTTCGGCTTCCGTCCATTCGGCGACAAAGTCGGCCAATACTTGCGATTTAATGGCTCGCCGAGGTTTGTATGTTATGTCGAACAGGAGGAGCTCAATGGCCCATTTGGCAATCCGGCCCGTGGTGTCGTGGTTGTTTATAATATCATTAAGTGGCACTTCCGAGGCTACTGTAATTGAACACTCTTGAAAGTAGTGTCGTAGCTTCCGGGATTCCATGAATACCGCATAGGCTATCTTTTGATAATGTGGGTACCGTGATTTGCATGGAGTGAGGACAGTGGATACATAATATACCAGCTTTTGAAGAGGGAATTTATGTCCGTCCGCTTCTCGTTCGACGACGAGCACTGCGCTTACAACCTGATGAGTTGTCGCAATGTATAACAACATTGGTTCGCCAATGTTTGGCGCGACCAGGATTGGGTTGGTTGCCAGTATGGCTTTTATTTCTTCCAATCCGGCTGTAGCGGCGTACTTCCACTCGAAGTGTTAGGTGCGCCGAAGGAGGCGATAAAGGGGTACCTTTTCTCCTAAGCGGGAGATAAAGCGGCTTAGAGCCGCCACACATCTAGTTAATTTCTGGATTTGTTTGAGATCTGTCGGGGTAGCCAACTGTGACAAAGCTTGAAATTTGGCCGGATTATCTTTAGTTCCTCTACTAGAGACAATGAAGCCGAGGAGCTTTCCGGACGGTACGCCGAAAGCGCATTTTTCCGGATTGAGCTTGATGTCGTATGTTCGGAGGTTGTCGAATGTGAGCCTCAAGTCGTCTATTAGAGAGTCGACGTGTTTGGTTTTGACGACCACGTCATCTACGTATGCCTCTACTGTTTTGCCGATCTGTTTCTCCAGACATGTATGAATCATGCGCTGATACGTTGCACCGGCGTTTTTGAGCCCAAAAGGCATTGTGTTGAAACAGAATGGGCCATATGGTGTGATAAATGTCGTTGCGGCTTGGTTGGACTCCGCCATCTTGATTTGGTGGTAGCCGGAGTATGCGTCGAGGAAACACAATGACTCATGTCCTGCGGTAGCATCGATAATTTGATCAATGCGGGGGAGGGGGAGGGGATCCTTTGGGCAAGCCTTGTTGAGGTCCTTGAAATCGACAGATAGGCGCCAGGATTTGTCCTTCTTTGGTACCATCACCAGGTTTGCTAGCCAGTACGGGTGTTTTATTTCTCTAATGAATCCGGCCTCCAATAACTTGGCTAGTTCCTCTCCCATAGCATGTCTCTTAGGTTCAGAGAAACGCCGAAGAGCCTGCTTGACCGGCTTGAATCCCTTCAGGATATTGAGGCTGTGCTCGGCCAGCCTGCGTGGGATTCCTGGCATGTCTGAGGGGTGCCATGCGAATATATCCCAATTCTCGCGCAGGAACTCTCGTAGTGCGGCGTCCACAGCGGGGTTTAACTGTGCCACGATGGAGGCTGTTTTTGTAGGGTCCGTTGGGTGGACTTGGAATTTGACTATTCCATCCGTTGGTTTAAAAGAGGTGGACTTGGATCTCTTGTCAAGTATCACGTTGTCCCTGTCCACTGTGGAGCGTAGCGCAGTTAATTCCCCGGCCGAAAGGGCTTCGGATAATGCCTCGAGGGCCAATGCGGCTGTTTTGTTTTCGGCGTGGAGTGGTGTGTCCGGATCACTAACGAGAGTGATGATTCCGTTGGGCCCGGGCATTTTGAGCTTCATGTACCCATAATGGGGTATGGCTTGGAAGATCGTGAACGCCTCCCGTCCCAAAAGGGCGTGGTATCCGCTACTGAACGGGGCCACTTGGAATGTAATTTCTTCGGACCTATAGTTCTCCGGCGTGCAAATACCACATCTAGTGTGATTTTCCCAGCAAAGCGTGCTTCCCGACTGGGGATGATTCCTCTGAAGGTTGTGCTGCTTTGCTCAATGCGGTTCCAGTCTATTTCCATTTTTTGAAGAGTTTCTTTGTAGATATGGTTTAATCCACTGCGGCCGTCCATGAGTACTTTGTTGAGTCGAAAGCCGTCCACAATTGGACTGAGGACCAGTGCAGCTGGTGCTCGGGCTATTCAGAATTTAGGTTCGTCACTGGCATTGAAGGTAATAGTCGTGTCGCTCCATGGATTTATTGCTGCTACGTGGCAGATTTCGGCAATGTTGCGGAGTGTTCGCTTGCGCCTATTATTTGATGCGAAGGTCTCAAAGACTGTTAATACCATATTGTTATCCCTGGGATGGTGCTCTATGGCATCTGGGATGAGAAGATCCTCGCTGCTTTTGGCCACCTGCTGGAGTATCCAACATGCTCTAAGGCTGTGTGTTGGTATGGTATCCGTTGTACTATGAATTTTGCAGGGTCTGTTGAGACATCCCTCCAATACGGTTCCACGGCCAGTAGAGGGTTTTTGCTTCTTTGTAATTAACTCGGGTGTCTTATGATAGTGCACCCTTTTACTTCGGACTGGGTGTATATTCGGAGCCGGATTATCCCAAAATTTCGTTTCGGTTTTCCAAGCACTTTCCATCGCACAGTACTTTCGTACTATGGACGCCAAGTCGGCGAAGCATGATATGTCACGGCGACTTATGGCGTTAAGGATTCCCTTGTCCATGCAGTTATTGCAGAAAAGTGAGACTGTGTCTTCCTCGCGGCAGTCCTTAACCTTGTTCATCACAAGGAGGAATCTGGCCCAATAATGATGTACTGTTTCATGGGGCTCTTGCCTGATGTGGGAAAGATCGTTTATGTCTAGGTGGGTGGGTTTGAGTCCGAACCCCTACCCGATATGAGACCCAGGGGCCGAGGAGTTTCCGATCTTGGAAGTTCGGATTCCGGGATGTTGCCCGATGAGTCTGGCCCGCTGCCTGGCTCTAGGTTCAGGGCTTGGGTGATGTCCTCCCGTAAACAGGTATCCGGCTCGGAGGGCTCAGGCATCCGGACATTGTTAGTCCTCAAGATAGAGGAAGAATCGCTGCATTGTTCCTCCACCACCGCAACATGATGGGTGACCGGTGGAGAGTTAATCTCCCTTTGATCGAGTTTAAGCCCAATCCGATCATAGTCCGTAGAGACTCCCAAGGCGGCGATGCGATCCAAGAGCTCGTTTAGGGAAGAGAGCTCCATTGGATCCATCTTCTCGGCGAATTCCGAGCCGACGTGGAGGCTGTTTTCGATGACCCGAGAAGTCATCGTTGGTGCAGCAGCCGAACAGGCGGTCATGATGAAACTGCCTAGCTGGAGAGTTTGGCTGACAGTCAGGGCTCCCCAGTGGTATTGTTGTTTTTAACAACGAGATGAGGCATCCTTTCTTACGGCGACGGCACAGAGGAACTCTCAATGAAAGCACCAATGTCGGTGTCAAATCCGGCGAATCTCGGGTAGGGGGTCCCGAACTGTGCGTCTAAGGCGGATGGTAACAGGAGGCAGGGGACACGATGTTTTACCCAGGTTCGGGCCCTCTTGATGGAGGTAAAACCCTATGTCCTGCTTGATTTATTCTTGATAATATGGGTAGTACAAGAGTTGATCTACCACGAGATCGGAGAGGCTAAACCCTAGAAGCTAGCCTATGGTATGATTGTATGTTGTCCTACGGACTAAAACCCTCCGGTTTATATAGACACCAGAGGGGGCTAGGGTTACACAAGGTCGGTTACAAAGGAGGAGATATACATATCCGTATTGCCTAGCTTGCCTTCCACGCCAAGTAGAGTCCCATCCGGACACGGGACGAAGTCTTCAATCTTGTATCTTCATGGTCCAATAGTCTGGCCAAAGGATATAATCCGGATGTCCGGATACCCCCTAATCCAGGACTCCCTCAGCTCCCAACAAGCAAAAGAAGAACATGAAATCTTTTTGGGTTTTCTTTTTAATTACTACTTCAAGCATGGAAAGTAAACTAATTAAAAGCTACAACTATTTTTTTGCTTTTCTTAAGGTTTATTAAACACACAAGAAGAAAGCATAAAAAGGAAATAAACTAGCATGGATGATACAATGAAAAAGTATGAGCACCGACATCTGGCAATGAGTGTGTGAACATGAATAAAATGTCGGTGAGAAATACGTACTCCCCCAAGCTTAGGCTTTTGGCCTAAGTTGGTCTATGGCCACGGCTAGCCTGGCGGATATCCATAATAATAGTTGGGGTCGTACTGAGATGAAGAAGACTCTGACTGCCACTGGTTGGCAATCATCTCCGGATCCCAATGGTAATTAGACTCTCGTGGAGGATCAACTTGTGGTTCCGACTCTGGCTCTGTGGCTGATGTAGGGTTCCGATAGGCGGGAATAGCCACTAACGAAACAAGGTGCTGGCCTGAAGATAAATCAAACAAGGAAGGAGCAGGCAAGGTAATAGTCTCAGGATGATGTTTATGAAAGAACAATTTGTATTTAAGCTCCCCTTCCCTATTCTTAACAATAAAATCGTGTGCTACCATACTCTTATAATCTAAGTAAACACGAGGCAACAATTTTTCTTCCTTCTCATAATGCCTAATAGGTATGTTAAAATGTGCAGCTAGGCGTGAAGCATAGATGCCTCCAAAGATGGGGCCCTTTGTACGGTTCAGACTTAACCCTTTAGCAATAATACTGCCCATACTAACAGAGTTATCACTGAATAAACCGTGTAACAAAATAATAATATCAGGAACACTAAGGTTTCCACTGTTTCCACGACCAATTAAGCAACGACTAGCAAATATTGCAAAGTAGCGTAAAACAGGAAAATGTATGCTAGTGATCCGTGCATCGGAAACCTTCCTCGTTTCCCCTACAGTGATGGTATCAATAAACCCATCCACATCCTTGCGACATGGTTCCTCTGTCGTGCCCTCGAAAGGGACCAAATAAACCCGACAAAAATCATAAAGTGACATCTCATTATGCTCATTATATAAATAAAACTCCACCGTAGGTGGTGAGCTCCTAGAATGGAAATTAAAGTTTTGCACAAAGATATTTGTGAGTAAGAGATACTGTTCGCGTTTGTCATGAAGGAAGGCGGTGAGGCCTGCATTCTCAGCCAATTCATAAAAATCTTCATAAATCCCGGCTGCTCTCAAGAAATCATCGGAAGGCCATTCACTCGACCGAACCTCCGCGGTGCGAGGCAGATTATATTTGGGCTTCTGTGCCTTTTCCTTCGAGCTTCGGCTCGATGAGCCCCTCAAAAGTCTCTTCATTATTTTTTGAAAAATTCTGAAATTTTTAGTAACTTCAAAATAAAAGTAAACCAAACTCAACAAAATTGATAGCAACTGCTCCTACAAGTGCCTAGAGCATATATCATGCATCAAAACTACTTTTGACCATATAAATTTTACATGCAAGCTCAAGAATAGGGTCACCTAGGCAGCATGAATTTGCAATGAATAAAGCACTAGAACAAAAACTAATTGGACCAATGGAGGAGTCACATACCAAGGAACAATCTCCCCAAGCAGTTTTGTGAGAGGTGCTTTGAGCAAGGAGATTGAAAATGGCAGCAAAATGAGCTTGAACTCGTGCTTGAGCTAGATATTCGTGTTTGTGGGAGGAAGAAGGAGTGTGTGGGTGCAGGAATAAGTGGAGGAGGTCCACCGTGGGCCCACGAGGCAGGGGGGCGCCCAGGGGGGTAGGGCGCGCCCCTGACCCTCGTGGCCAGGTGCCAGCTCCTGCTGTTGTGTTCTCAGTGCCAAATATTCTCAAATATTCCACAAAAAATCATATTTAAATTTCAGGGCATTTGGAGAACTTTTATTTTTGGGGTATTTTTATATTGCACGGATAATCAGATAACAGACAGAAAAATACTTATTTTTATTTTATTTAAAATAAATAACAGAAAGTAAAAGGAGGGTACAGAGAGTTGTGCCTTCTAGTTTCATCCATCTCATGCTCATCAAAAGGAATCCACTAACAAGGTTGATCAAGTCTTGTTAACGAACTCATTCCGAATAACAAGGAACCTGAGAAATTTTGAATAACACTATGTTACCTCAACGGGGATATGCACATCCCCAATAATAAGAATATCATATTTCTTCTTGACAGTAGGAAGAGGAAATTCAAAACCTCCAAATATAATCGATGGAATTTTTCCAATAGAATTGATACTATGAACTTGAGGTTGTTTCCTCAGAAAGTGTACCGTATGCTCATTACCATTAACATGAAAAGTAACATTGCCTTTAGTGCAATCAATAACAGCCCCTGCAGTATTCAAAAAGGGTCTTCCAAGAATAATAGACATACTATCGTCCTCGGGAATATCAAGAATAACAAAGTCTGTTAAAATAGTAACGTTTGCAACTATAATAGGCACATCCTCACAAATATCGACAGGTATAGCAGTTTATTTATCAGCCATTTGCAAAGATATTTCAGTAGGTGTCAACCTTTTCAAATCAAGTCTACGATATAAAGAGAGAGGCATAACACTAACACCGGCTCCGAGATCACATAAAGCAGTTTTAACATAATTTCTTTTAATGGAGCATGGTATAGTGGGTACTCCTAGATCTCCAAGTTTCTTTGGTATTCCACCCTTAAAAGTATAATTAGCAAGCATGGTGGAAATTTCAGCTTCCGGTATCTTCCTTTTATTATTAACAATTTCTTTCATAAACTTAGCATAAGGATTCATTTTGAGCATATCAGTTAATTGCATACGCAAAAAGATAGGTCTAATCATTTCAGCAAAGCGCTCAAAATCCTCATCATCCTTTTTCTTGGATGGTTTGAGAGGAAAAGGCATGGGTTTCTGAACCCATGGCTCTCTTTCTTTACCATGTTTCCTAGAAACAAAGTCTTTATTATCATAACATTGATTCTTTGATTGTGGGTTATCAGGATCAACAGCAGGTTCAATTTCTATATCATTATCATTACTAGGTTGAGCATCATCATGAACATTATCATTAACATTATCACTAGTTTCAGGTTCATTACCAGATTGTGTTTCAGCATCAGAAAAAGATATATCATTTGGATTCTCAGGTGTTTCAACAATAGGTTCACTAGAAGCATGCAAAGTCCTATCATTTTTCTTTTTCTTCCTTTTAGAAGGACTAGGTGCATCTATATTATTTCTCTGAGAATCTTGCTCAATTCTCTTAGGGTGTCCTTCAGGATACAGAGGTTCCTGAGTCATTATACCAGTTCTAGTAGCCACTCTAACAGCATAATCATTATTCTTACTATTCAATTCATTGAGCAAATGATTTTGAGCTTTAATTACTTGTTCTACTTGAGTGGTAACCATAGAAGCATGTTTACTGATAAGTTTAAGTTCACCTTTAACATTAGCCATATAATCACCCAAGTGATCAAGCATATTTGAATTGTATTTCAATTGTCTACCAAAATAAGCATTAAAATCTTCTTGCTTAGCCATAAATTTATCAAACTCATCTAAGCATGGGCTAGCAAACTTAGTAAATGGAATTTCAGCTTTATCATATCTATAGAGAGAATTTACCTTTCCTACCTATGTCGGGTTATCAAGACCATGAGTTTCTTCAATAGGTAATGGATTAAGGTCATATGTTTCTTCAACAGGCGGTAAATTAAGACCATGTATTTCTTCAATAGGAGGTAAATTCTTAACATCTTCAGCTTTAATACCTTTTTCTTTCATAGATTTCTTTGCCTCTTGCATATCTTCAGGACTGAGAAATAGAATACCCCTTTTCTTCGGAGTTGGTTTAGGAATAGGCTCAGGAGCTGGCTCAGGAAGTGTCCAATTATTTTCATTTGTCAACATATTATTCAATAGAATTTCAGCTTCATCCGGTGTTCTTTCCCTGAAAACAGAACCAGCACAACTATCCAGGTAATCTCCGGAAGCATCGGTTAGTCCATTATGAAAGATATCAAGTATTTCATTTTTCTTAAGAGGATGATCAGGCAAAGCATTAAGTAATTGGAGAAGCCTCCCCCAAGCTTGTGGGAGACTCTCTTCTTCAATTTGCACAAAATTATATATATCCCTTAAAGCAGCTTGTTTCTTATGAGCAGGGAAATATTTAGCAGAGAAGTAATAAATCATATCCTGGGGACTACGCACACAACCAGGATCAAGAGAATTAAACCATATCTTAGCATCGCCCTTTAATGAGAACGGAAATATTTTAAGGATATAAAAGTAACGAGTTCTCTCATCATTAGTGAACAGGGTGGCTATATCGTTTAATTTAGTAAGATGTGCCACAACAGTTTCAGATTCATAGCCATGAAAAGGATCAGATTCAACCAAAGTAATTATATCAGGATCAACAAGAATTCATAATCCTTATCAGTAACAAAGATAGGTGAAGTAGCAAATGCAGGGCCAGGTTTCATCCTAGCATTAAGAGATTGCTGCTTCCATTTAGCTAATAACCTCTTGAGTTCGAATCTATCTTTGCAAGCTAAAATAGCTAAAGCAACTTCTTTTTCAAAAACATAACCCTCAGGAATAACAGGTGAGTCTTCATCATCACTTTCATCAATATTATCAGATTCAATATTTTCATTCTCTCTAACCCTAGCAAGTTGTTCATCAAGAAATTCACCAAGTGGCACAGTAGTATCAAGCATAGAAGTAGTTTCATCATAAGTATCATGCATAGCAGAAGTGGCATCATCAATAACATGCGACATATCAGAACGAATAGAAGAAGCAGGTTTAGGTGTCGCGAGATTACGCAAAACAGAAGGTGAATCAAGTGCGGAGCTAGAAGGTAGTTCCTTACCTCCCCTCGTAGTTGAGGGATAAATCTTGGTTTTTGGATCTCTCAAGTTCTTCATAATGGTAAGCATATATAAATCCCAAGTGACTCAAAGAATAGAGCTATGCTCCCCGGCAACGGCGCTAGAAAATAGTCTTGATGACCCACAAGTATAGGGAATTGCAACAGTTTTCGAGGGTAGAGTATTCAACCCAAATTTATTGATTCGACACAAGGGGAGCCAAAGAATATTCTCAAGTATTAGCAGCTGAGTTGTCAATTCAACCACACCTGGAAACTTAATAGCTGCAGCAAAGTGTTTAGTAGTAAAGTAATATGATAGTAGTGTTAGCGGTAGCAATAGGTAACGGTAGCAAAAGTAATGTTTTTGGTATTTTGTAGTGATGATAGCAATAGCAACGGAAAAGTAAATAAGCGAAGAACAATATATGGAAAGCTCGTAGGCAATGGATCAGTGATGGAGAATTATGCCGGATGCGGTTCATCATGTAACAATCATAACATAGGGTGACACAAAACTAGCTCCAATTCATCAATGTAATGTAGGCATGTATTCCGAATATAGTCATACGTGCTTATGGAAAAGAACTTGCATGACATCTTTTGTCCTACCCTCCCGTGGCAGCGGGGTCCTAATGGAAACTAAGGGATATTAAGGCCTCCTTTTAATAGAGTATAGGAACAAAGCATTAGCACATAGTGAATACATGAACTCCTCAAACTATGGTCATCACCGGTAAATATCCCGATTATTGTCACTTCAGGGTTAACGGATCATAACACATAATAGGTGACTATAGACTTGCAGGATAGGATCAAGAACTCTCATATATTGATGAAAACATAATAGGTTAAGATTTGAAATCATGGCACTCGGGCCCTAGTGACAAGCATTAAGCATAGCAAAGTCATAGCAACATCAATCTCAGAACATAGTGGATACTAGGGATCAAACCCTAACAAAACTAACTCGATTACATGATAAATCTCATCCAACCCATCACCGTCCAGCAAGCCTACAATGGAATTACTCATGCACGGCGGTGAACATCATGAAATTGGTGATGGAGGATGGTTGATGATGACGATGGCGATGGCGATGGATTCCCCTCTCCGGAGCCCCGAATGGACTCCAGATCAGCCCTCCCGAGAGGTTTTAGGGCTTGGCGGCGGCTCCATATCATAAAACGCGATGAATTCTTCTCCCTATTTTTTTCTCCCTGAAACCAAATATATAGAGTTGGAGTTGAGGTCAGAGGAGCTCCAGGGGGCCCACGAGGTAGGGGGCGCGCCCCCACCCTCGTGGACAGGTGGTGGGCCCCTGGTCTTCATCTTTTGCAAGGATTTTTTTATTATTTCTGAGAAGATGTTCCGTGAAGTTTCAGGTCATTCCGAGAACTTTTGTTTCTGCACATAAATAACACCATCGTAATTCTGCTGAAAACAGCGTCAGTCCGGGTTAGTTCCATTCAAATCATGCAAGTTAGAGTCCAAAACAAGGGCAAAAGTGTTTGGAAAAGTAGATACGATGGAGACGTATCACTAGTAGTCTTGATTACTCCTTGTAGTTGATGCCAGTAGGTTTACTTGGTGGAAGATCATATGTTCAGATCCTATATGCACATTAATACCCCTCCGATTATGAACATGAATATGCTTTGTGAGTAGTTACGTTTGTTCCTGAGGACATGGGAGAAGTCTTTCTATTAGTAGTCATGTGAATTTGGTATTCGTTCGATATTTTGATGAGATGTATGTTATCTCTCCTCTAGTGGTGTTATGTGAACGTCGACTACATGACACTTCACCATTATTTGGGCCTAGAGGAAGGCATTGGGAAGCAATAAGTAGATGATGGATTGCTAGAGTGACAGAATCTTAAACCCTAGTTTATGCGTTGCTTCTTAAGGGGCTGATTTGGATCCATATGTTTCATGCTATGGTTAGGTTTACCTTAATACTTTTTTTGTAGTTGTGGATGCTTGCAATAGAGGTTAATCATAAGTGGGATGCTTTTCCAAGTAAGGACAACACCAAAGCACCGGTCCACCCACATATCAAATTATCAAAGTACCGAACGCGAATCATATGAATGTGATGAAAACTAGCTTGACGATAATTCCCATGTGTCGTCGGGAGCGCTTTCTTCTATATAAGAGTTTGTCCAGGCTTGTCCTTTGCTACAAAAAGGATTGGGCCACCTTTCTGCACTTTATTTACTTTTGTTACTTGTTGCTCGTTACGAATTATCTTATCACAAAACTATCTATTACCTACAATTTCAGTGCTTGCAGAGAATACCTTGCTGAAAACCGCTAATCATTTCCTTCTGCTCCTCGTTGGGTTCGACACTCTTACTTATCGAAAGGACTATGATAGATCCCCTATACTTGTGGGTCATTAGTCACCTCCATGTACGAGAAACATATCCTTAGTCCTCTTCAGGTATTTCAGGATGTTCTTGACCGCTGTCCAGTGATCCACTCCTGGATTACTTTGGTACCTCCCTGCTAAACTGATAGCAAGGCACACATCAGGTCTGGTACACAGCATTTCATACATGATAGAGCCTATGGCTGAAGTATAGGGAACACCTTTCATTTTCTCTCTATCTTCTGCAGTGGTCGGGCATTGAGTCTGACTCAACTTCACACCTTGTAATACACGCAAGAACCCTTTCTTTGCTTGATCCATTTTGAACTTCTTCAAAACTTTATCAAGGTATGTGCTTTGTGAAAGTCCAATTAAGTGTCTTGATCTATCTCTATAGATCTTGATGCCTAATATATAAGAAGCTTCACCGAGGTCTTTCATTGAAAAATTCTTATTCAAGTATCCTTTTATGCTATTCAGAAATTCAGTATCATTTCCGATCAACAATATGTCATCTACATATAATATCAAAAATGCTACAGAGCTCCCACTCACTTTCTTGTAAATACGGGATTCTCCAAAAGTCTGTATAAAACCATACGCTTTGATCACACTATCAAAGCGCATATTCCAACTCCGAGAGGCTCACACCAGTCCATAAATGGATCGCTGGAGCTTGCACACTTTGTTAGCACCTTTTGGATCGACAGAACCTTCTAGTTGCATCATATACAACTCTTCTTTAAGATATCCATTAAGGAATGCAGTTTTGACATCCATTTGCCAAATTTCATAATTATAAAATGTGGCAATTGCTAACATGATTCGGACAGACTTAAGCATCGTTACGGGTGAGAAGGTCTCATCGTAGTCAACTCCTTGAACTTGTCGAAAACCTTTTGCAACAAGTCGAACTTTGTAGACACTAACATTACTGTCAGCGTCAGTCTTCTTCTTGAAGATCCATTTATTCTCTATGGCTTGCCGATCATCGGGCAAGTCAACCAAAGTCCACACTTTGTTCTCATACATGGATCCCATCTCAGATTTCATGGCCTCAAGCCATTTTGCGGAATCTAGGCTCATCATCGCTTCCTCATAGTTCGTAGGTTCACCATGGTTAAGTAACATGACCTCCAGAACAGGATTACCATACCACTCTGGTGTGGATCTTACTCTGGTTGACCTACGAGGATCAGTAGTAACTTAATCAGAAGTTTCATAATCATCATCATTAGCTTCCTCACTTACTGGTGTAGGAATCACTGGAACTGATTCTAGTGATGAACTACTTTCCAATAAGGGAGGAGGTACAATTACCTCATCAAGTTCTACTTTCCTCCCACTCACTTCTTTCGAGAGAAACTCCTTCTCTAGAAAGGATCCATTCTTAGCAACGAATATCTTGCCTTTGGATCTGTGATAGAAGGTGTACCCAACAGTCTCCTTTTGGTATCCTCTAAAGACACATTTCTCCGATTTGGGTTTGTGCTTCGGGTTGAAGCTTCTTCACATAAGAATCGCAGCCCCAAACTTTAAGAAACGACAAATTGGGTTTCTTACCAAATCACAGTTCATAAGATGTCGTCTCAACGGATTTAGATGGTGCCCTATTTAACGTGAATGCAGTCATTTCTAAAGCATAACCCCAGAATGATAGCGGTAAATCAGTGAGAGACATCATAGATCGGACCATATCTAATAAAGTGTGGTTACGACGCTCGGACACACCATTACGTTGTGGTGTTCGAGGTGGCGTGAGTTGCGAAACTATTCCGCATTGTTTCAAATGAAGTCCAAACTCATAACTTAGATATTCACCTCCTCGATCAGATCGCAAAAACTTGATTTTCTTGTTACGATGATTTTCCACTTTACTCTGAAATTCTTTGAACTTTTCAAATGTTTTAGACTTATATTTCATTAAGTAGATATACCCACATCTACTCAAATCATCTGTGAAGGTGAGAAAATAACGATATTCGCCGCGAGCTTCAATGTTCATTGGACCACATATATCAGTGATGTCTACTACACAACCTTCTTCTTGTAGACGTTGTTGGGCCTCCAAGTGCAGAGGTTTGTAGGACAGTAGCAAATTTCCCTCATGTGGATGACCTAAGGTTTATCAATCCGTAGGAGGCGTGGGATGAAGATGGTCTCTCTCAAGCAACCCTGCAACCAAATAACAAAGAGTCTCTTGTGTCCCCAACACACCCAATACAATGGCAAATTGTATAGGTGCACTAGTTCAGCGAAGAGATGGTGATACAAGTGGTATATGGATGGTAGATAAAGGTATTTGTAATCTGAAATTATAAAAACAGCAAGGTAACTAATGATAAAAGTGAGCGTAAACGGTATTGCAATGCGTTGAAACAAGGCCTAGGGTTCATACTTTCGCTAGTGTAAGTCCTCTCAACAATACTAACATAATTGGATCATAAAACTATCCCTCAACATGCAACAAAGAGTCACTCCAAAGTCACTAATAGCGGAGAACGAATGAAGAGATTATGGTAGGGTACGAAACCACCTCAAAGTTATTCTTTCCAATCAATCCGTTGGGCTATTCCTATAAGTGTCACAAATAGCCCTATAGTTCGTACTAGAATAACACCTTAAGATACAAATCAACCAAAACCCTAATGTCACCTAGATACTCCAATGTCACCTCAAGTATCCATGGGCATGATTATATGATATGCGTCACACAATCTCAGATTCATCTATTCAACCAACACAAAGGACCTCAAAGAGTGTCCCAAAGTTCTACCAGAGAATCACGACGAAAACGTGTGCGAACCCCTATGCATAGGTTCATGGGCGGAACCCGCAAGTTGGTCACCAAAACATACATCAAGTGAATCACGTGATATCCCATTGTCACCACAGATATCCACGGCAAGACAGACATCAAGTGTTCTAAAATCTTTAAAGACTCAATCCGATAAGATAACTTCAAAGGGGAAACTCAATTCATTACAAGAGAGTAGAGGGGGGAGAAAACATCATAGGATCCAACTATAATAGCAAAGCTCGCGATACATCAAGATCGTATCACCTCAAGAACACGAGAGAGAGAGAGAGAGAGATCAAACACATAGCTACTGGTACATACCCTCAGCCCCGAGGGAGAACTACTCCCTCCTCATCATGGAGAGCACCGGGATGATGAAGATGGCCACCGGAGAAGGATTCCCCCTCCGGCAGGGTGCCAGAATGGGTCTAGAATGGTTTTCGGTGGCTACGGAGGCTTCTGGCGGCGGAACTCCCGATCTATTGTGCTCCCTGATGTTTTTAGGGTATATGGAGATATATAGGCGGAAGAAGTACGTCAGGGGGGCCACGAGGGGCCCACAAGGGTGGAGGGCGCGCCCAAGGGGGTGGGCGCACCCCCCTGCCTCATGGCCTCCTCGTAGAGCCCTCGACGTGCACTCCAAGTCTTCTGGGCTTCTTTCCTTCCAAAAATGAGTTCCGTGAAGTTTCAGGTCAATTGGACTCCGTTTGATTTTCCTTTTCTTCGAAACCCTAAAATAGGGTAAAAACAGAAACTGGCACTGGGCTCTGGGTTAATAGGTTAGTCCCAAAAATGATATAAAAGTGTATAATAAAGCCCATAAACATTCAAAACAGTAGATAATATAGCATGGAGCAATAAAAAATTACAGATACCTTGGAGACGTATCAATCAGTATGTATGATTTCCAATAACTCTGTTGCTCGCTCCATTGTTCCGGAGAACGGAGTTTTAGTCATCTTGCCCATGAGGCATGGTTCGCAAGTACCAACTGATTCATAATCAAGTGATTCCAGATTCCATCAGAATGGAGTTTCTTCATGCGCTTTGCACCAATATGACCTAAACGGCAGTGCCACAAATAAGTTTCACTATCATTATTAAAATTATATCTTTTGGCTTCAATACTATGAACATGTGTATCACTAGTATCAAGATTTAGTAAAAATAGACCACTCATCAAGGGTGCATGAGCATAAAAGATATTACTCATATAAATAGAACAACCATTATTCTCTGATTTAAATGAATAACCATCTCGCATCAAACAAGATCCAGATATAATGTTCATGCTCAACGCTGGCACCAAATAACAATTATTTAAGTCTGAAACTAATCCCGAAGGTAGATGTAGAGGTAGCGTGCCGACGGCGACCACATAGACTTTGGAACCATTTCCCACGCACATCATCACCTCCTCCTTAGCTAATCTTCGCTTAATCCGTAGCCCTTGTTTCGAGTTGCAAATGTTAGCAACTGAACCAGTATCAAATACCCAGGCACTACTGCGAGCATTAGTAAGATACACGTCAATAACATGTATAACAAATATACCTTTCACTTTGCCATCCTTCTTCTCCGCCAAATACTTGGGGCAGTTCCGCTTCCAGTGACCAGTCCCTTTGCAGTAGAAGCACTCAGTCTCAGGCTTAGGTCTATACTTGGGTTTCTTCACTTGAGTAGCAACTGGCTTGTTGTTCTTCTTGAAGTTCCCCTTCTTCCCTTTACCCTTTTTCTTTAAACTGGTGGTCTTGTTGACCATCAACACTTGTTGCTCCTTCTTGATTTCTACCTCCGCAGCTTTTAGCATTGCGAAGAGCTCAAGAATCGTCTTATCCATCCCTTGCATATTATAGTTCATCATGAAGCTCTTGTATCTTGGTGGCAGTGATTGAAGAACTCTGTCAATGACACTATCATCAGGAAGATTAACTCCCGGTTGAGTCAAGTGGTTGTGGTACCCTGACATTCTGAGTATATGTTCACTGACAGAACTATTCTCCTCCATTTTGCAGCTGTAGAACTTATTGGAGACTTCATATCTCTCAATCTGGGCATTTGCTTGAAATATTAACTTCAACTCCTGGAACATCTCATATGCTCCATGGCGTTCAAAACATCGTTGAAGTCCCAATTCTAAGCCGTAAAGCATGGCACACTGAACTATCGAGTAGTCATCAGCTTTGCTCTGACGGGTGTTCGCAACATCTGGCGTTGCTCTTGCAGAGGGTTTGTCACCTAGCGGTGCTTCCACGACGTAATTCTTCTGTGCAGCAATGAGGATAATCCTCAAGTTACGGACCCAGTCCGGGTAGTTGCTACCATCATCTTTCAACTTAGCTTTCTCTAGGAATGCATTAAAATTCAATGGAACAACAACACGAGCCATCTATCTACAATAACATAGACATGCAAAATACTATCAGGTACTAAGTTCATGATAAATTAAAGTTTAATTAATCAAATTACTTAAGAACTCCCACTTAGATAGACATCTCTCTAATCATCTAAGTGATCACGTGATCCATATCAACTAAACCATGTCTGATCGTCACGTGACATGGAGTAGTTTTCAATGGTGAACATCACTATGTTGATCATATCTACTATATGATTCACGCTCGACCTTTCGGTCTCAGTGTTCCAAGGCCATATCTGCATATGCTAGGCTCGTCAAGTTTAACCCGAGCATTCTGCGTGTGCAAAACTTGCTTGCACCCATTGTATGTGAATTTATAGCTTATCACACCCGATCATCACGTGGTGTCTCGGCACGACGAACTGTAGCAACGATGCATACTCAGGGATAACACTTATACCTTGAAATTTAGTGAGAGATCATCTTATAATGCTACCACCGAACTAAGCAAAATAAGATGCATAAAGGTTAAACATCACATGCAATAATATAAGTGATATGATATGGCCATCATCAACTTGTGCCTTTGATCTTGATACGTCTCCAACGTATCTATAATTTTTTTATTGTTCCATGCTATATTATATCCTGTGTTGGACATTATTGGGCTTTATTATACACTTTTATATTATTTTTGGGACTAACCTATTAACCGGAGGCCCAGCCCAGAATTGCTATTTTTTGCCTATTTCAGAGTTTCCCAGAAAAAGAATATCAAACGGAGTCCAAACGAAATGAAACCTTCGGGGATGTGATTTTCGGCGGAACGAACATGATCCAGAGGACTTGGACCCTACGTCAAGACATCAACCAGGTGGCCACGAGGTAGGGGGTGTGCCTACCCCCCCCCCCAGGCGCGCCCTCCACCCTCGTGGGGCCCATGTTGCTCCACCGATGTACTTCTTCCTCCTATATATACCTACGTACCCCCAAACTACCAGATACGGAGCCAAAACCCTAATTCCACCACCGTAACTTTCTGTATCCGTGAGATCCCATCTTGGGGCCTTTTCCGGAGCTCCGCCGGAGGGGTCATCGATCACGGAGGGCTTCTACATCAACACCATAGCCTCTCCGATGAAGTGTGAGTAGTTTACATCCGACCTTTGGGTCCATTGTTATTAGCTAGATGGCTTCTTCTCTCTTTTTGGATCTCAATACAAAGTTCTCCCCCTCTCTGTGGAGATCTATTCGATGTAATCTTCTTTTGCGGTGTGTTTGTTGAGACCGATGAATTGTGGGTTTATGATCAAGTTTATCTATGAACAATATTTGAATCTTCTCTGAATTCTTTTATGTATGATTGGTTATCTTTGCAAGTCTCTTCGAATTATCAGTTTGGTTTGGCCTACTAGATTGATCTTTCTTGCAATGGGAGAAGTGCTTAGCTTTGGGTTCAATCTTGTGGTGTCCTTTCCCATGACAGTAGGGGCAGCAAGGCACGTATTGTATTGTTGCCATCGAGGATAACAAGATGGGGTTTATATCATATTGCATGAGTTTATCCCTCTACATCATGTCATCTTGCTTAAAGCGTTACTCTGTTCTTTGAACTTAATACTCTAGATGCATGCTGGATAGCGGTCGATGTGTGGAGTAATAGTAGTAGATGCGCAGGCAGGAGTCGGTCTACTTGTCTCCGACGTGATGCCTATATACATGATCATACCTAGATATTCTCATAACTATGCTCAATTCTGTCAATTGCTCAACGGTAATTTGTTTACCCACCGTAATACTTATGCTCTCAAGAGAAGCCACTAGTGAAACCTATGGCCCCCTGGTCTATTTTCCATCATATTAATCCTCCATCAACAAGCTATTTCCTTTTCCGTTTATTTTGCTTTCTTTACTTTGCATCTTTATCATAAAAATACCAAAAATATTATCTTATCATATCTATTAGAACTCACTTTCGTAAGTGACCGTGAAGGGATTGACAACCCCTTTATTGTGTTGGTTGCGAGGATTTTATTTGTTTGTGTAGGTGCGAGGGACTCGTGCGTGGCCTCCTACTGGATTGATACCTTGGTTCTCAAAAACTGAGGGAAATAATTACGCTACTTTGTTGCATCACCCTTTCCTCTTCAAGGGAAAACCAACGCAGTGCTCAAGAGGTAGCAGATCTCCATCTCCAAGGCACCGTCATCATCACCATCATCATCGGCTTGACACCTTGATCTCCATCGAAGCATCGTTGTCGTCTCGCCAACCATTGCTTCTACGGCTATCGCTACCGCTTAGTGATAAAGTAAAGCAATTACATGGCGATTGCATTTCATACAATAAAGCGACAACCATATGGCTCCTGCCAGTTGCCGATAACTATGTTACAAAACATGATCATGTCATAATAAAATTTAGCATCATGTCTTGACCAGATCACATCACAACATGCCCTGCAAAAACAAGTTAGACGACCTCTATTTTGTTGTTGCAAGTTTTACGTGGCTGCTACGGGCTTGAGCAAGAACCGTTCTTACCTACGCATCAAAAACCACAGCGCGGTATAGTGATTGCTTTTTGATTTTCAGAAAGAACCCTGTTCATTGAATCCGATTCAACTAAAGTTGGAGAAACTGACACCCACCAGCCACGTGTGTACGAAGCACGTCGGTAGAACCAGTCTCGCGTAAGCGTACGCGTAATGTCGGTCTGTGCCGCTTCATCCAACAATACTGCCGAATCAGGAAACAACTAGTGACGACAAGCAATATGTATATACCCACGCCCACAACTCCTTTGTGTTCTACTCGTGCATATAACATCTACGCATAAACCTGGCTTGGATGCCACTGTTGGGGAACACAGTAATTTCAAAAAAAATCCTACGCACACGCAAGATCATGGTGATGTATAGCAACGAGAGGGGAGAGTGTTGTCCACGTACCCTCATAGACAATAAGCGAAAGCGTTATGACAACGTGGTTGATGTAGTCGTACATCTTCACGATCGACCGATCTCAGTACCGAAAGTACGGCACCTTCGCGATCTGCACACGTTCGGCTCGAAGACGTCCCACGAACTCACGATCCAGCAGAGTGTCGAGGGAGAGCTTCGTCAGCACGACGGCATGATGACGGTGATGATGGTGCTACTGGAACAGGGCTTCTCCTAAGCACCGCTACGATATGACCGAGGTGGATTATGGTGGAGGGGGCACCACACATGGCTGGAAACAATCAACTTGTGTGTCCTAGGGTGCCCCCTGCCACCATATATAAAGGAGCAAGGGGGGAGGCCGACCGGCCCTAGTGGCGCGCCAAGGGAGGAGGAATCCTCCTCCTAGTAGGGGTAGGATTCCTCCTTTCCTAGTCCTACTAGGAGGAGAAGGGGAAGGAAGGAAGGGAGAGGAAGAGGAGAAGGAAAGGGGGCCCTCCCTAGTCCAATTCGGACTCCCTATAGGTAGGGGCGCGGCTGCCCCTTGTGGGCTGCCTCCCCACTTCCCTATGGCCCATGAAGGCCCAACTTTTCCCGGGGGGTTCCGGTAACCCTCCGGCACTCCGGTTTTCTCTGAAATCACCTGGAACACTTCCGGTGTCCGAATATAGCCGTCCAATATATCAATCTTTATGTCTCGACCATTTCGAGACTCCTTGTCATGTGCGTGATCATATCCAGGACTATGAACTACCTTTGGTACATCAATACACATAAACTCATAATACCAATCGTCACCGAACGTTAAGCGTGCGGACCCTACGGGTTCGAGAACTAGACACGTCTCCGGTCAATAACCAATAGCGGAACCTGGATGTTCATATTGGCTCCCACATATTCTACGAAGATCTTTACCGGTCAAACCGCATAACGATATACGTTGTTCCCTTTGTCATCGGTATGTTACTTGCCCGAGATTCGATCGTCGGTATCCCAATACCTAGTTCAATCTCGTTACCGGCAAGTCTCTTTACTCGTTCCGTAATGCATCTTCCCGCAACTAACTCATTAGTCACATTGTTTGCAAGGCTTATAGTGATGTGCATTACCGAGAGGGCCCAGAGATACCTCTCCGATACTCGGAGTGACAAATCCTAATCTCGAGCTATGCCAACTCAACAAACACCATCGGAGACACCTGTAGAGCATCTTTATAGTCACCTAGTTATGTTGTGACGTTTGATAGCACACAAAGTGTTCCTCCGGTATTCGGGAGTTGCACGATCTCATAGTCATAGGAACATATATAAGTTATGGAGAAAGCAACAGCAACAAATTAAACGATCATCGTGCTAAACTAACGGATGGGTCAAGTCAATCACATCATTCTCTAATGATGTGATCATGTTAATCAAATGACAACTCATGTCTATGGTCAGGAAACATAACCATCATTGATTCAACGAGCTAGTCAAGTAGAGGCATACTAGTGACACTCTGTTTGTCTATGTATTCACACATGTACTAAGTTTTTGGTTAATACAATTCTAGCATGAATAATAAACATTTATCATGATATAAAGAAATATAAATAACAACTTTATTATTGCCTCTAGGGCATATTTCCTTCATGCGGTGCCCCCTCCACAGATTTCCACCTCGGTCATAGTGTCGTAGTGCTTAGGCGAAGCCGTACATCGGTAACTTCATCATCACCGTCACCACGCCGTCGTGCTGACAAAACTCTCCCTCAGCCTCAGCTGGATCTAGAGTTCGAGGGACGTCACCGAGCTGAACGTGTGTAGATCGAGGAGGTGTTGTGCGTTCATTACTTGATCGGTTGGATCGCGAAGACGTTCGACTACATCAACCGCGTTACTTAACGCTTCCGCTTTCGGTCTATGTGGGTACGTGGAACACTCTCCCCGCTCGTTGCTATGCTTCTCCTAGATAGATCTTGCGTGATCGTAGGCAAATTTTTGAAATACTATGTTGCCAACAGCTTTTTCACATAAGCATCGCAACCTCAAACTTTAAGAAACGACAGCTTAGGTTTCTTGCCAAACCATAGTTCATATGGTGTCGTCTCAACGGATTTAGATGGTGCCCTATTTAACGTTAATGCAGCTGTCTCTAATGCATAACCCCAAAAAGACAATGGTAAATCGGTAAGAGACATCATAGATCGCACCATATCTAATAAAGTATGGTTACGACATTCGGACACAACATTACTCCGTGGTGTTCCAGGTGGCATGAGTTGCGAAACCATTCCACATTGTTTCAAATGAAGTACAAACTCATAACTCAAATATTCACCTTCACGATCAGATCGTAGAAACTTTATTTTCTTGTTACGATGATTTTCCACTTCACTCTAAATTCTTTGAACTTTTCAAATGTTTCAGACTTATGTTTCATCAAGTAGATATACCCATATCTGCTCAAATCATCTGTGAAGATCGGAAGATAACGATACCCGCCGTGAGCCTCAACACTCATCGGACCGCATACATCAGTATGTATTATTTCTAATAAGTCAGTGGCTCGCTCCATTGTTCCAGAGATCGGAGTCTCAGTCATCTTGCCCATGAGGCATGGTTCACAAGCATCAAATGATTCATAATCAAGTGATTCCAAAAGTCCATCCGCATGGAGTTTCTTCATGCGCTTTACACCAATATGACCTAAACGGCAGTGCCACTAGTATGTTGCACTATCATTATCAACTTTGTATCTTTTGGCATCAATATTATGAATATGTGTATCACCACGATCAAGATTCAATAAACCATTCACCTTGGGTGTATGACCATAGAAGATTTTATTCATGTAAACAGAATAACAATTATTCTTTGACTTAAATGAATAACCGTATTACAATAAACATGACCCAATCATATTCATGCTCAACGCAAAACACCATATAACATTTATTTTTGGTTCCACACTAATCCCGAAGGTAAAGGGGGTGTGCGATGGTGATCTTATCAACCTTGGAATCACTTCCAACACACATCGTCACTTCGCCCTCAACTAGTATATGTTCATTTTGCAACTCCTCTTTCGAGTTACAAATCTCTGCAACTGAACCGGTATCAAATACCCAGGGGCTACTATGAACACTAGTAAAGTACATATAAATAACATGTATATCAAAGATACTTTTGTTCACTTCGCCATCCTTCTTATTCGCCAAGTATTTGGGGTAGTTCCACTTTCAGTGACCATTTACTTTGTAGTAGAAGCACTCAGTTTCAGGCTTAGGTCTAGCTTTGGGCTTCTTCATGGGAGTGACAACTTCTTGTCATTCTTGAAGTTCCCTTTATTTCCCTTGCCATTTTTCTTGAAACTAGTGGTCTTGTTAACCGTCAACACTTGATGCTATTTCTTGATTTCTACCTTCACAGATTTCAGCATCACGAAGAGCTTGGGAATCGTTTTCATCATTCCTTGCATATTATAGTTCATCACGAAGTTCTAGTAACTTGGTGATAATGACAAGAGAATTCTGTCAATCACTATCTTGTCTGAAAGATTAACTCCCACTTGATTCAAGCGATTGTAGTATCCAGACATTATGAGCACATGCTCACTAGTTGAGCTATTCTCCTCCATCTTGTAGGCAAAGTACTTGTCAGAGGTCTCATACCTCTCAACATGGGCATGAGTCTGAAATACTAATTTCAACTCTTGGAAAATCTCATATGCTCCATGGAGTTTAAAACGTTTTTGAAGTCCCGGTTTTAAGCCATAAAGCATGGTGCACTAAACTATCAAGTAATCATCATATCGAGATTGCCAAACGTTAATAACGTATGCATCTACTCCTGCAATAGGTCAGTCACCTAGCAGTGCATCAAGGACATAATTCTTCTGTGCAGCAATGAGGAGAATCCTTAGGTCACGGATCCAGTCCGCATCATTGCTACTATCATCTTTCAACTCATTTTTCTCTAGGAACATATCAAAAATAAACGGGGAGCTATAATGTGAGCTATTGATCTACAACATAATTTGCTAATATTACTAGGACTAAGTTCATGATAAATTAAAGTTCAATTAATCACATTACTTAAGAACTCCCACTTAGATAGACATCCCTCTAGTCATCTAAATGATCACGTGATCCATATCAACTAAACCATGTCTGATCATCACGTGAGATGGAGTAGTTTTCAAAGGTGAACATCACTATGTTGATCATGTCTACTATATGATTCACGTTCGACCTTTCGGTCTCAGTGTTCTGGGGCCATATCTGCATATGTTAGGCTCGTCAAGTTTAACCCGACGATTTCCGCGTGTGCAAAACTAGCTTGCACTCGTTATATGTGAACGTAGAGCTTATCACACTCGATCATCACGTGGTGTCTCGGCACGATGAACTGTAGCAATGGTGCATACTCAGGGAGAACACTTATACCTTGAAATTTAGTGAGGGATCATCTTATAATGCTACCGCCGTACTAGGCAAAATAAGATGCATAAAGGATAAACATCACATGCAATCAAAATAAGTGACATGATATGGCCATCATCATCTTGTGCCTTTGATCTCCATCTCCAAAGCACCGTCATGATTACCATCGTCACCGGCTTGACACCTTGATCTCCATCGTAGCATCATTGTCGTCTCGCCAACTGTTGCTTCTACGACTATCGATATCGCTTAGTGATAAATTAAAGCACTTACATGGCGATTGCATTTCATACAATAAAGCGACAATCATAAGGCTCCTGCCAGTTGCCGATAACTTTTACAAAACATGACCATCTCATACATCAATTTATATCTCATCACGTCTTGACCATATCACATCACAACATAACCTGCAAAAATAAGTTAGGCGTCCTCTACTTTGTTGTTGCAAGTTTTACGTGGCTGCTACGGGCTTCTAGCAAGAATCGCTCTTACCTACGCATCAAAACCACAACGATTTTTCGTCATGTGTGCTGTTTTAACCTTCAACAAGGACCGACCATAGTGAAACTCGATTCAACAAAAGTTGGAGAAACAGACACCCGCCAGCCACCTGTGTGCGAAGCACGTCCGTAGAACTAGTCTCATGAATGCAGTCATGTAATGTCGGTCCGGGCCACTTCATCCAACAATACCGCCGAATCAAAGTAAGACGTTGGTGGTAAGCAGTATGGCTATTATCGCCCACAACTCTTTGTGTTCTACTCGTGCATATAAATTCTACGCATAGACCTGGCTCGGATGCCACTGTTGGGGAACGTAGTAATTCAAAAAAATTCCTACGATCACGCAAGATCTATCTAGGAGAAGCACAGAAACGAGACATGAGAGTGTGTCCATGTACCCTCGTAGACCGAAAGCGGAAGCGTTATGTAACACGGTTGATGTAGTCGAACGTCTTCGCAATCAAACTGATCCAAGTACCAAACATACGACACCTCTGAGTTTAGCACACGTTCAGCTCGATGACGTCCCTCGAACTCTTGATCCAGCAGAGGGCCAAGGGAGAGTTTCGTCAGCACGACACCGTGACGACGGTGATGATGAAGTTACCGGTGCAGGGCTTCGCCTAAGCACTACGACGATATGACCGAGGTGTGTAACTGTGGAGGAGGGCACCGCACACGGCTAAGAAAAATCTTGGAGTGCCTTTGGGGTTCCCCTGCCCACGTATATAAAGGAGGGAGGGAGAGAGGCCGACCCTCCTAGGGGCGCGCCAAGTGTAGGGAGTTCTACTAGGACTCCCAAGTCCTAGTAGGATTCCCTTTCCTTTTCGAAGTAGGAAAGAAGGAAAGGAGGGAGAGGGAGAAGGAGAAGGAAAGGCAGGGCCGCGCCCCCACCCTTTGTCCAATTCGGTTTGGGCAGGGGGGTGAGAGCCACCTCGTGGCGCTTCTTCCCTATCTCCACAAAAGCCCAATAAGGCCCATTAACTTCCCCTGGCGAATTCCCGTAACTCTCCGGTACTCTGAAAAGTACCCGAATCACTCGAAACCATTCCGATGTCCGAATATAGCCTTCCAATATATCGATCTTTACCTCTCGGCCATTTCGAGACTCCTCGTCATGTCCGTGATCTCATCCGGGACTCCGAAAAAACTTCGGTCATCAAAACTATGTAGACATGACCGAGACACATCTCCGGTCAATAACCAATAGCGGAACCTAGATGCTCATATTGACTCCTACATATTCTACGAAGGTCTTTATCGGTCAAACGGTATAACAACATACGTTATTCCCTTTGTCATCGGTATATTACTTGCCCGGGATTAGATCGTCGGTATCCTTATACCTAGTTCAATCTCGTTACCGGCAAGTCTCTTTACTCGTTCCGTAATGCATCATCCCGCAAGTAACTCATTTCTCACATTGCTTACAAGGCTTTATAGTGATGTACATTACCGAGAGGGCGCAAAGATACCTCTCTGATACACGGAGTGACAAATCCTAATCTCGATCTATGCCAACTCAACAAACACCTTCGGAGACACCTGTAGAGCATCTTTATAATCATCCAGCTACGTTGTGACGTTTGATAGCACACAAGGTGTTCCTCCGGTATTCGGGAGTTGCATAATCTCATAGTCAAAGGAATATGTATAAGTCATGAAGAAAGCAATAGCAATAAAACTGAACGATCAACATGCTAAGCTAACGGATGGGTCTTGTCCATCACATCATTCTCATAATGATGTGATCCCGTTCATCAAATGACAACACATGTCTATGGTCAGGAAACTTAATCATCTTTGATTAACGAGCTAGTCAAATAGAGGCATACTAGGTGCATTCTGTTTTGTCTATGTATTCACACATGTACTAAGTTTCCGGTTAATACAATTGTAGCATGAATAATAAACATTTATCATGATATAAGGAAACATAAATAACAACTTTATTATTGCCTCTAGGGCATATTTCCTTCAGGTTGGGCCTGCGATCTTCTTCACTAGGAACGTGCGCTGGCAGTAGGCCGGCGACGTGGACAAGTCACAAGGCAGGAGTTTGACCTGGTCCTCATGCCTGGTGTTTGTTGCTCCATGTGCAAGGTTGGATCGCCGCTGGCTAGGTAAAGGTGGGTGCTTGCGGTCCGGTTGGAGAGGCGTCCTCATGTTATAGCGTCGGTGGAGGTCTGTGGCAGTGGTGTTTGGGCCACCCGTGTGCCGGCGGTTGGATCGGTGCCTCAAGCTGCGGACTTGGCGTCGTCTGAGCGGTGGCTGAACGATGGACATCGGCAGCCATGGATTCATGTCCTCCTGGTCAACTGGGATTGGTGGGATTGCAGGTGTGGGCGCCCTAATGATGGTGGCGCCGACCCAGGCTCGGTGGCTGATGTCGGGCTTCTCCTGTCGCAGTTTGTGCGTTGTGAAGCAGACGGTGGGCGATGTCGCGCGGCTTGGATGTTGGGGCAGCAGCCTTGGAAGGTGGTCCGCGTGGTTGGCTCTCCGGCGGGCGCCAAGGCGGCGGCGGTGGCTATGTATTTTGGTAGTGTGGGTGGCAAGAGGTGTAGCGGTGGGTGGCTAGGGTGAGCCATTTGTCTTTGGCGGTGGCGGTGCGCCCGATTTGGAGCTGGGGATTTGGATTCGCCACACGTCTCTTGAAGACCTCAGGTGGCATGAGGGAGCTGCCGAGTGAAAGCTCTGCGCTTTGTCGCCGTCGATGGCGACGCTCGTGGGCGTCGTTATCTTCTTGGAGACGTCGTCATGGTGGTCCTCTTCATGCGTGAGTTTCGGCCGAAAACCCTTGTCCGATGGACTCGACGGCGGTGACGCCTGGCGGCGTCATGAAGCTTAGGTGTTCAAGGGTGTAGTGTAGCGATGTTCTCAGGTCTTCCGGTGTTATCTTCCGGTCTCGTAGTCTCCAGCGGTCTGCGTTTCTGGTTATCATGGGATTGGCTTTGTAGGAGGGTTACCTCATCATTTTGTATCGTTCGGCCGTGTACTTTGTATGGTTATTGCTTTACTTATAAAGCGGGTGAAAGCCTATTTCGAGAGAACCTCCTGTCGGTGTTGGTGCTTTCAAATGCAACACCCCTCTCTACCGGCAGCTTATAGGCGCATATCCCAGCTCCAACAACACCGTCGCACCAACGTGAGTCCTCTATTGTTTGTCGGATCTATAATAACATGAACAAGTGAGCAAATTGGAATATTCCTATCAAATCCTAGCTTAAAATCAAAGAAACCCTATCCCTAGTTCATAGAGAGGAGGAGCTCACGTATGGTTCATAGCCTTAGTCGTTTTGAGAGCCAATCGTTGCTCGTTTCACCGTCGTTCTAGGACATGGCGGCTGCAACGGCTGGTGGAAGTAGAGAGGGCAAAAGGGGGTTAGTCGATTGGGTTTGGCCTGATTAGGTCCATCAGCAGAGCATTCGAACGGTGTGTGACGAGCGCCATCTCCCCCCTCCCCCCCCCCCTCCCGGCCACGTGACAGTGGGATCAACCGGTCAGGTTTCGTGTGAAACAGTTCTAATCGAGCATGCAATGTTTTGGCAAACCATTAGTAGGAAATGGGATATTTTTTGAACAAGAACGAGAACCGTTGATTTTTCTAGCGTTTGCTATTGTGTTTTTTTAATATACTCTATCCCTATATTATTTCTGTGTTTTTTTCCATTGATGCACTTTTAGAATTTCACAAACCAAAAGAGCCCTTACCGGCGAACATAGATCACCTCCCTGCGTGAAAGATGAAGGTCCTTTTTTAGAAGCCGGCACAAATGGCAGCACTTGCAGCCGAGGAGAATAACCCACGCATATGCTGGCTGCCTTGTGAGCCACTCTTTTGTTCCCAACAAACTATTATTCTGATCCATTGCGAGGAGATACCGATCCTCGTTGGCCTTCCTTTATTCCTCCATTTCACTCTCATGGGGAGGACAAATTACCAGCACCACCAGCAGCAACAGCCGTAAAGAGACAAAGCAGGGATCTCCTCCGCGGCGGGCCCCACCGCGACAGTGGTTCGCTGCGTAATTTAGCCCAAAGCGGCGAGAGAGCAGAGGCGCCAAAGCGCAGGGAATCCGGCCCAAATGGAGAAACCGGACCAGGGGACGAAAGATATTGGAGTATATAGGAAAAAGAAAAGAAAAGCGACGGCCGGACGGATGGATTCCCCGCCGTATATTCCCGGGGCACCGCTGCCGCCGCCACCACCACCAGTCCGGCCACATGGCGCCGAGCAGCGAGGCCCCGTCAGAGAAAGCACCAGGCACCGCCGTCGGCTTATCCTATCCCGACGACGAGCCGTTTGCTGATCCTGACGGAGCACCGTGATCTCCGGGCCGAGGTCGTCGCCGATGACGCGGTGGAGATGGACGGACGGACGCGAGCGCGCCGCTGATCCACGGCGCATGCCACGCACCGGCTTTTTTGACCTGGGCGGCGCTATCTCTATCTATCTCCAGCGCCGCTGAGGGTGGCGCATGCATGGGCCCCGGCGACGAGAGGATACTCCAGAATAATTACAACAGTACTGTTTTTCTTTGCTTTGCGACTTGTGCAAATCTTGTTTAGATAGATAGGAGTAGATGCTCCGGTGGCGTGGAGACCAGCGGAGGGCGAAACGTGGCGCGGCGGCATGGCGTTGGCTCGTCCATGGTGCATGCCAAGGACGTGGCCGCGCCATTTTCTATGCTGGCGCAGTAGTAGTGGCGTTGATGCGGTCAAATCTGGTTTTATGGACGCGCAGGACGGGGGCGGCCTTGAAAAATGGCATGATGTAATAATGGCATGGCAACCTGACCAGTGCGAAATTTACTCACTCACCCCCCTGTAATTTTAAATGATGTATGCACTGACATGTGCTGCGTGGGGCCCCGCGGGATACAACTCAGCAGCATATCTAACATGTAATGACTAGTACTCCCTCCATTCCACAATGTAGTGCTTCCTCTATCTCCGTGCTTCAACTTTGACCGTAAATTTAACTATTAAGACCGATTGCGGCGGGAGCAAAAATTATATC